>NC_081309.1:3000000-3197500 GCF_030435805.1 Mustela lutreola
TCTGACTTCTTCCCCTTCAGTTTTTCCTTCCTTTACTAAGGGCCATGGTATTCGTGCTGGGGCACATAGGAGGGGAGCCATATGGTATTTTCCTTTTCTGCTTGGCTTTCTCATTTCACATCACCCATTTCTGTGCCATTAATGTCAATGCAAGTACCAGGGGATCATCCAACCTGATGATTGAGAAATAATCTGTTGACAAGATGGACCACACCTTCTTTATCCACGAGTATTTGTAAGGGCATTGTGGCTCAATCCACAGTTCTGTTTGAGTGGGCATTGCAGGCCAGTGATATAGGCCATTTCTTTTCCTCTGATTGAAGCGACATGTCAACAGGCCTCTTCCTTAATAGTTAGGTCTCATGCAGAATGTCACTCTCCTTGAAGCCTTTGCAAAGATGTTTAAGGTAAAACCAGGTAGACAGAGCCCTAATCCCTAATGACTAGTGTTTCAGAACAGTAGGTAATAAAGACACAGACAGCACAATACTACCATGCCCTAACATTTTTCCTTGAAAAGAGACCTTTTGTACTTTAGGAATCAAAGACCCATCGCGAAAAGACACTGAGAAAAGACTCTCTCACCCACAGAATGACAAACACCACAGAGAGCGTATGATACCCAGGAGGCCTCATTGTTTACTGATAACCCTAGAAATTGCAGTGTGAATAGGAAAACCTTGCTGTGTCTGGAGAAATGTTGGCCTAAAGAATTGTATAACGAATTTCATTTTCTTGTCTCTTTTTTAGAAAGGGGCAGTTGTAAATTAATACACAAGACAATCTGAGTTCTTGATCAGGCTCACTGGGCTCTTTTTCTGTCCTCCCCAGGGCTTCCTACCTAAAGCCATAGGACCCAAGGGTCATGAGAAAGACTGCTGCTTCAGTGAAGCCAGCTTCTGTGATGTCACAAAACTTTGAGATCATAGGAACCACCCCTCCACAAATCACGCCTGATCACTGCATTTAGATGGATCACTGCACTTGGATGGATCCAGCTTGTATTCAAAGCTAGGCAAGAGGATCCCAAGCCCTCCCAAACCGCTGGATCTGCCTGTGTCTCTCACCAAGGCAGTTTGTGAAGCGAGTTGGTGTCATCTTCTCCATGACTGAATTCATAGTCTTTGGTGGTAAATGTCACCATTAGCACTCTGGACTCTAGAGAAAGGCACCACTCCATCTTACCCATGAGAGGCCAAGAAAGAATCAGTCATCAAACGAAGCCTCAGGGGAGGAACTCGACTTGCAGCACAGGGATATGTTCCAATCAGGGTGCTTCTGACCAGGAATAGGGCTACCAAAGAAGGCTCCCAGGGAAAGCTGTAACCATGCAAAAGACATGGACAAATCTTTGTCTTCTTAATACCTGCTACTTTCTGACAAGAAGCACTAATCTATCATTGTTCAGACATGCAGAGAATACGAACTTTGGCTTGGACTGGTGTTTCTTGCTCTATCTGACCTGCTTCAAGAGCTGGTATAACTTGTATTTTTGAAGTCAGTGACTTGGCTATGGACAAATTACTCTCCCACGCGTATTTGGGTAAAGAATAGTCCTCCATTGCTAGCTTTTGTTGGGGAGTGACACAATATCTTGTGTTGCTCTGCTTCCCTTGATGGTGATGGGAGTCCTCCGTGCCTCTGAATCTGGATCCCTGTTTCTGCTCCAAGATTAAGAACATCTTGAGATCTGATTTCTCAAAGAAATGTTCAGCCCTCTTTCTTTCTCTCATTCTCCTACAATAGGCACCTTTTTCCATTCCTTGGAGTCCATGACCTCCCCAAACTCATTGTCATGTTCTATCACTCTTCCTTCTCTTTTTGGATTTGCTTCTTTATCTTCCAGTCTTTTTCCTCCAGGTCACTAATTGGATCTTCTGATTCTGCCAGCTTCCTGGACTTTGCATCCAGTCAGATACCAATCTTTTCATCTGGAACTCATTATTTTATTTTGTTTTGTTTTTATCAGTTTTATCTCTGTGGTTTGAGACTGCCTAATATCTTCTGTGTTTTTCTGATGTACAGTGAGTATCCTGGCCATTGCTTTCAATCCTCCATTGAGTGAGTTTCACTCTGATTGCCTGGCCACGATCATTTCTTTTCTTTCTTTTTTTTTTTTTTTTTGTTTGTTTCCATTAGCATCGATGACTCTTCCATCTTTACATTGGAACTAGGTCTCTGTCTTCTCCCCTGTATTGAAAAAGCCCATTCTGTTTTCTAACCTGAGGCTAATTTCTTTAGGAAGAAGAGATCATGGGTTGCCCAACAGCTGGTGCTTGATGGAGACGCGTGTGTGTGTGTGTGTGTGTGTGTGTGTGTGTGTGTGTGTGTGTGGCATGTATGCCCTCTGCTGCTGTAGTGTGGCTGTTCCCTGTCCTTGAGACCAGTCATCTGCATAGGCTCTCCTTTCCAGCCGTTTTGTGTGTTTGGGGTCTGGGGTGAATATTATGAGGTTTAGCTTGCTGGGATCTGTTGTGCCTGTGAAAGGAGACATTCAACAAAATCAACAGAATGAAGGGCTGCATAATGCTGTGGTCAGGAGAGAGCATGTTGGCAGGGCTTTCTTCTAGTCCCCTATGAGACAGTCTGTTCTCCTGGGACTAAGTAACTTGGACTGAGCAAAGCTGCCCAACAAGTGTTCCATGGTTAGGATTTCATGTTGGCAGGTTAGGAAGCTAACGTCCTCCCCATCCTATCTCTGGCAGAAGCTCAGTCTTGATGCTGCTGGTGTGAGAACCCTAAATTTTGGTGTCCCCATTGAAACATCTCCATGAACACTGACTCTCACGTATGCACTGCCATAAGCAACCATATTCCCACTGTGTCTCCTGATATTGTCTCTTATCATGGTTCCAGGCTGTCTGCACCTGGTTTCATGTGGGTGTCCTCTGCAGGAGAAACACAGTGTTATATAGAGTATGTCTGCCAAGACTGCTTATCTGAATTCCGCAGGCATCAATACACTTTGTTGGGAAGAACTCATGCCATTCAGACCCTCTACTGGTCACAGCCAATAGCATTGGGAAACATGCTTCTTATGGGTTCCCAGTGTGTTCCCCTCTCCTGTGCCTTTGTCTTTTAATTGGCTCACTGCCCTCTGAAGCACCAAACACCCACGAATCCCATAAGTCATGTCTCCAATCTTCTCCCACAGTCTTATCGACTTCTTTTCTCTTTTGCTGTGGAGTTTGCTTTTAGCCTTCAGGTCGATTTCCACCAAGTTGCAGTTGATGTGATAATCTTCCAGTAGTGTTCATGGCCAAAGACTAGCCTAGAGTTTCCAGACACTACTACCAACTCACTGTCTTCAAAAGGTACCACAGATTCTTAAAGAAGATAAGCAAAAATGAGTTCTTGCCACTTGCCTCATGTGGCAGAGTTGTGGAGAACATTGGGCTACGTCACATCTATCAGTCTCAGGGACACAAATAACATACTATTTCACTCTCTTATGGGAGTCATGTGAAAATGCAAGGGAAATGGGACAAACAATAGAATTGTAACAAGACACATAAAAGTCAGTGCCTGTTTGAATACAGATTTGTGAGAATACTTGTTTATAATACAGGACAAAATATGACGTTCTTTTTAGGAAATGTGGCTGAAAGTTATGGAAGGTGAGTTCTCAAGGCATGTCAAAATAAAATGTTATCCATAAAAGACCAAGCACATATCTCTTGATATTTTATTATTAGTGTTATGTGAAACACACAGAGACAACACACACACACACACACACACACAGATAAGACACATATAAGTTGGGGTAGAAGTGAGAACTTGCACTAAAGGGCACAAACCCCAAAGAAATTTCCATAAAGGGGAAAAGTTTTTCTTTGAAGGCGGGTTTGTGAGAACACATGTTTATCAAAGAGGACAAAAGGTGAAACCATTGGTAGGAAATGCGTCTGAAAATGATGGAATATGAGTTTTCAAGGAATGCCAAATTGAATTGCTATCCATAAAAGACCAATTTCATATCTCTTGAAATTTAATTATTAGTGTTATGTGAAACCCACTCAGAGAACACACACACACACACTCACACACACACACACACACACACACAGACAAAGCACACAAAAGGTGGGGAGATGTGAGGAATTGCACTAAAGGATGCAAACCTCAAAGAAAATACCATAAAGAAGAATGGCACAGAGTATCGAAGTTAGAAACCAACCATAATCAGAAATTTAACTTCTTACCTCTCAATAATTAATTCAAGTATTCAGGACTAAATTCTCCCGTCACTACAAACAGATTGTTGGACTGGATGAAAATTAAAAGAAAAAAAATGCAAAATGGTTCACAAGAAAACAACAAAAACTAAACAATCTCGACCTTATGTTGGCCATAGGAGATTTCCTTTAACTATAAAGATACACATAGCTTGAAAGTAAAGGAATTGGGAAGATATAGGTTACATAGTTTGCAAAGAGAAGAGAGCCAAAGTGATTGTGCCTATGGCAGCTAGAGAGATTTTAGCCTTTGAGAGTCAAAAGATTACAAGAAGGTGTTTTGTTTTAATGGAATATCAAAACATCAGTAACTTGAAAAATTGTGAACATATACCCCACCAACATGGATGTATCTAAATGTTGGAAGTGTATTAACAGAAAGGAAGGGAGATGTGACCTCAATTTAATATTTTGGGGACTATGATATCAACTTTCAGCCCAGGACAGATCATCTGGAGGGAAAAGTGTTAAGGAATAACAGATGTCCTCATGGGCTTTCTAGACCGCCTGAGCTTTGGGGATACATGTGTAAGATTGTGTCTCTGAGGACCATAAGAGAAGTTCTTCCCAAGGGAAGACCTAACTTTATCTACAACAGATCATGTGCTGGATCATGTGCTGGATAGGTCGTAATTAATTGAACAGAATCCAAGTCATATCTTGCATACTTATTACCACAAAGGTATGAAAACAAAAAGAAATCACTTATGGATGGGAAACACAGCCAGACACTAATAGGTGGAAAACAGAATACACTAGCGAACTAATAATGAACCAAAGAAAGAAAATCAAAAGGAAAATTAGAAAGTATCATAAACAAAGGAAAATCAAGAAGGTTGTGGTATGATGCCAAAACATATTATGGAGAAAGACTATAGGGCATT
Source organism: Mustela lutreola (assembly GCF_030435805.1). Classification (NCBI taxonomy): domain Eukaryota; kingdom Metazoa; phylum Chordata; class Mammalia; order Carnivora; family Mustelidae; genus Mustela; species Mustela lutreola. The sequence goes on from NC_081309.1 coordinate 3,005,123, forward strand.
AATTTCCAAAAACTAAACACCTAAAAAAAAGCATCCTAAATTGGAACTATAAAAAGAAGAAATGAACTCCAAAGTTAACAGAAAAAATGAAATAATACATATGATCATCAAAATAAAAGAAATACAAACAAACCTGTAGGAGAAAATCTCACACGTCAGTTGTGAAAACAAAAACAAACGAGAAGCCCTTACCTGAATAATACAGAGAGACAAGCACACAGCTGAAAGAATGAGACCACATGGTGACTGATATAAAGGAAAAAAAAAATCTAAAAACCCCTCTACACAATTATACCAGCAAGTCCAAGAACTGAGAGAAAAGGATAAATTCCAAGACAGATATCAACTCCCACGATTAGGTCAAAAAACCTACAAAATCTGAGTCCTCTAATAGTGACTAAAGCGGTTGAAGCAGTAATCAAACTCCTGTCAAAACACAAAAAGCCAGGTCCACATCAATGTACTGGTTAAATCTTCTACAAAAGTAGTAAAGGCAATGTTGTTTTTTCTCATCCTTTCCAGAAATGGAGGAGGCGGGGATACTCTAATAGGAAACCAATTCTATGGCATTTCAATAAGAAAAGATAATAAAAACATAATACTTTCCTTTTTCTCTCTGTCTTTATCTGCTTTTGAAAGGACCAGATTATTATTTTTTTTTAATTTTTTGTTATGCTGAGGAGGCAAACCTATTATCCATCATCTGTTTTTGACAGAGTGCTTTAGCTCCATACACAACCTAGTGCTCATCCTAATATATGCCACAACTCCTCAAACCCATTAACCAGTTCCCTGATTCCCTGCATGTCTCTATTTACTGTAACCCTCAGCTTGGTTCTCAGAGTCCTGAATCACTCTTAGTTTGTCTTCTCAGACTTCTTCTCTTCAGTTTTCCCTATCTTTACTAAGGGCCATGGTACTCCCCCTGGGGCACAAAAGAGGGAATCCATATGATATTTTCCTTTGTCTGCTTGATTTTTTCCTTTCACATCATTCAGTCATGTGGCATTCATGTCAATGCAAGTACCAGGGGTTCATCCACCCTGATGACTGAGGAATAATCCCTTGCCAATATGGACCATAGCCTCTTTATCCACTAGTATTTGCAAGGGCATTGTGGCTCAATCCACAATTCTGCTCGATTGAACCTTGCAGGGCATTGATATAGGCCATTCCTTTTCCTCTGATTAAAGAGAATTGGTCAACCTGGCTATACGCATTACCACATGATGAGTTAACTAATGATGACAAGGAGTGCGCTCCAGGGCTCTTTCTTAAGAGTTAGCTATCATTCAGAATGTCACACTCCTTGAAGCCTTTGCAAAGGTGTTTAAGGTAAAGCCAGGTAAACAGAGCCCTAATCCCTTATGATTAGGGTTTCAGAACATTAGGAGATGAGGACACAGACAGCACAATACATGCATGTTCTAACATTTTTTCCTTGAAAAGGTAGTTGCTGTCCCTTAGTCATCACTGACCCATAAGGAGAAGACTCTGAGAAAGGACTATCTCACACATAGGATGACAAACCTTGCAGATAGCTAATGAGACCCAAGAGGCCTCACTCATTATTGAAATCTCCAGAAATTGCAGCGAAATAGGAAAACCTTGCCATCTCTGGAGAAATATTGGCCTAAAGATGGTATGCCGAACGTTATTTCTTAACCTCTTTTTCTAGAAATGGGAAGCGTGGCATTAAAACACAAGAAAACCTTGTTGTGAGCAGGGACAAGATGGCGGGGACTTAGGAGGAGGTGCCTTTTCAACTTGTACCCCCAAATGCGCTGATTACTTACCAAAGAACTCAAATCACCCATGAAATCAGCCTGAGATCAGAATTATACACGTCTGGATCTTTAAAGGGGGAGAAGATGCCAGTGGGCAGGTAAAGGGGAGTGGGAACAGAGACTGATTTCAGAAGATAAACAAAAAGGGGAAGGGGCTACCAAAGGCCACCAGTTGGAAAGCAATACCCCAATAAGAGCAAGAGTGCCCTGGTCTGGGGACCAGCATTAACTTGGATACTGGTTAAAAGCACTCCAAAAGAGCAAAGGATCTCAGGGAGAAATTGTGGGAATTCGATTACTAGGGACAGGGGCTTAATTCCCAGGTCCCAGGAAAGCCTCCCTGGTGCTGAGGCAGAGAGAGTGCCTCAGAGAAACAAGCTTTTGGTCCCTAAGCCACCAGCGCACCCAAGAAAACATGGGGCCCGTTTCCTATGAGGGGGTGGGAGCCATGCCAGGTGGCAGAAAGAGCCAGCCTTGCTATAGAACCCTTAGATACTCCCCTGAGAGAGGTACAAAGGCCCAGCTGGTGCCCTTTGATATGCACCATTGTTTAAGAGACTGCACCAAACTCTCCCCCCAGAGAGGTGTGCAAGGCTCAGACAGGTGCTCTCAGACCTGCGCCCCATTCTCAGAGCCTGAGACCCATTAACGAACCTCAGCCCCCCCTGAAATTGGTGCACAGAAGCCAGGCACTCTTAGATCCAGAAAGACAAGGCACTCCAAGCCCCGGGGTTAGCGGGAAAATCTCAGTGTGTGATCACTGCTTGGAACCTCTCTTGGGGTCTGAGGTTGCAAGGACAGCTGCCACTGCCTTGGCTTTGGGTACAAGCAAAATATCATGTATCCCTAGGGATCGATAATTAGAACCTGCTCTGCCAGCTGCCAAGGGGGAACTTATTTTGGCTCTGCAGCCAGACTGAAGCTTCTCTCTGAGAGGGAGATCAGGGTGCAGTTTTTTTTTTCCTCTAGAACTACAATAACCATCAAAAGCGGTCAAAGTGAGAAAAAAAAATGTGAACAAACATAAAAACCGCCAGAGAATAAAAGACTGAAAACAAACAAACAAACAGTTTCCTCAGAGCCCACCCCTTTGAGGGGAGCTGGAGGACTTAAGTCAGGGAACATCATTGACTGACAACCCCCATTGCAGGCCCCTCCCCCAGAAAACAAACCAAGAAAGAAAAAAAAAAAGAGGAAAAAGTTTTCCTAGTTCGTAGGAAAACTTTTATTACTCATTCATTCCCACTATTCTGGTTCACATTTTTTTATATATAGGTTATTTTTTTTAAACTACTAACCATCACAGCGAGCTGTCCAGTACATCAAATTCCATAATAATCTTCTAACCTGAACTTTTTGATACATACACCTATGTTTTTCTTTCACATTTCTATTTTTTTAATTCCTTCTTTTTTATTAAATTTTAGTTTACTTTAGTCTAGTTTATGCCTTTTTATTTTTATCTTCTAATATTCATAGAGTAAAACTTCAAAGTAATACCCTATTCCCAATCAATACTACCCCTATAGGTAAACTAATTTTTAATCCAACTTTATCTTCGGAAAGTCGAGTCCTTTAACAAAGATATCAAGATACATCCAGGAAGTATCAAAACAAACATCTTCGTACACACTGAGAATTTATAACCACTCTCCCATATTTTTCTTCCACAAGTGTTTCTGTGTTTTTGTGTTTGTCCTAAAGGTATATAAATCTTACACTTGTGATACTTTTAGACAAGGTTCTTCTTTTATATGCATATAGATTTTTTTTTCTCTTGTCATATACTTTTATTAGTCTTCTTGTTTGTTTTTGTTTGTCTAATTCATAAATCTTACCTTGGGGCCCATTTGGGCTGAACCTTCTTTTTCTTCTTCCCTTTCTTTCCTGTCTCTCTCTTTATCTCTTTTCTTTTTCTTTTCTTTTTCCTTTCATTTGGGTGGGGAATCCTGATTGCTCAGTGTTCCAGGGTGCACCCTGACTGCACCACGGTTAATACACCCAGCTACATCTGTTCAGTCATCTACCACAAAAATGACTAGGAGGAGGAGTGCCCAACAGAAGAAAAATAAAGAGGATGGACTTTCTACAACAGAGTTAATGGATATCAACATAGACAATATGTTGGAAAGAGAATTCAGGCTAACAATTATACAGGCAATAGCTAGTTTGGAGAAAGCCATGGATGACCAAACAGAATTGATGACGGCCGAGCTAAAAGCGACCAGACAGGATGTTCACAATGTTAGGGCAGAGCTTAAAGCTACCACGGCGAGGTTAACAATGCTCTCAATGAGTTCCAATCTAATATAAACCCTCTCAAAGCTAGGGTAACTGAGACAGAATATAGAATTAGTGATCTGGAGGACAAACAGAGAGAAAGGATCAGGAGGAATCCTGGTACAAACAGCATAGAAACCATGAAAATAGAATCAGGGAAATAAATGATGCCACGAAACGTTCCAACCTCAGAATTATAGGAATCCCTAAAGGGGAGGAGAAAGAAAGAAGTCTAGAAGATGCAGTAGAACAAGTCCTTCATGAAAATTTTCCCAATCTCGCGAATGGAACCACTTGTACTAGAGGTTGAATGGTCTCCACACAAGATTATACATTCCAAAAAAAAAAAAAAAACAAAAAAAACATCACGACATCTGATAGTCAAATTGAGGAATTATAATTGTAGGTATAATCTCTTGAAAGCCGCTAGGAAAAGAAGTTCCTTACTTACAGAGGAAAGCCCATCAGAATAACATCAGACCTGTCCATAGAGAATTGTCAAGCCAGAATAGGCTGGCAAGATATATTCAGGGCACTAAATGAGAAAAACATGTAGCCAAGAATACTTTATCCAGCAAGACTGACATTAAAAATGGATGGAGAGTAAAGTTTCCAAGACCAGCAAGGCTTAAAACACGATGCAACCACCATGTCGACACTGCAGGAAATATTAAGGGGGTTCTATAAAAGAGGAAAAATCCTAAGAATAGTATTGAACAGAAATATAGAGACAATCTACAGAAAAAAAAGATTTCAAAGGTAACTCAATGTCAACAAAAACATATCTATCAATAGTCACTCTCAATGTGAATGGCATAAATGCGCCCATAAAAATGCAAAGGGTTGCAGATTGTATAAAATGACAGGACCCATCCATATGTTGTCTACAAAAGACCCATTATGAACCTAAAGATACACTCAGACTGAAACTGAAGGGATGGAGAAGCATTTTTCATGCCAATGGGCCTCAAAAGAAGGTTGGGGTAGTGATTCTCATATTAGAAAACTTAGATTTTAAACTAAAGACTGTAGTCATAGATACAGAAGAACACTACATAATCCATAAAGGAACAATCCACCAAGATGATCTAACAATTGTAAATATCTATGCCCCCAATATGCGAGCAGCCAATTACATAAGAAAACTGTTAATCAAGATAAAGAGTCATATTGATATGAATACAGTAATCAAAGGAGATCTTAACATGCCTCTCTCAGAAATAGATCATCAAAGTAGAAAATCAAAAAAGAATCAAGAGCATTGAATGACGCATTGGAACAGATGGACCTCATAGATATATACAGAACATTCCACCCAAAAAAAAAAAAAAAAAAAAAAAAAAAAACAACCAGAATAGTAATTATTCTCAAATGCAAACGAAACCTTCTCAAAAATAGACCACATACTGGGTCACAAATCGGGACTCAACCGATACCAAAAGAGTGAGATTATTCCCTGCTTGTTCTCAGATCATTTTGCTTTGAAACTGGAGCTTAATCATAAGGAAAAGTTCAGAAGGAAATCAAACACCTGGAAGCTAAAGAACACCTTGCTTAAGAGTGCTTTGATCAACCAGGAGATCAAAGAAGAACTGACACAATTCATGGAAACCAAGGAGAATGACGACACTTCAATCCAAAATCTAGGAGATACAGCAATGGGGGTTCTAAGTGGGAAATACATAGTCATCCAAGCCTCCCCCCGAAAAATTTGTAAAATCCAGAACACAGCAGCTATCTCTACACCTTATAGAACTAGAGAGTGAACAACAAATCAAACCAACTCCACACATTAAAAGGGGAATCATCAAGATTAGAGCTGAGATCAATGAGGTAGAAACCAAAGATACAGTAGAACATATCAATAAAACTAGAAGTTGGCTTTTTGAAAGAATCAGTAGGATTGATAAGCCACTGGCCACACTAATCCAAAAGAAAAGAGAGAAACCCAAACTCATAAAATTATGAATGAAAAGGGAGAGATCACAACTAACACCAAGGAAGTAGAAACAATCATCCTCCCCTTCAGAGAAACCTATAATTCTGACGTTGGAATCTTTCATCGCATCATTTATCACCCTGATTCTGTTTTTATGGCTTCTAAGCTGATCCTTTCTCTCTATCATTTTGTCCTCCAGATCACTAATTCTATCTTCTTTTGCAGTTACCCTAGATTTTAGAAAATTTAGATTAAATAGGAACTCATTGAGAGCATTCTGAACCTCATCTCTGGTGGCTTTCAGTTCTGTGCCAACATTGTGCACATCATCCCTGGTGGCTTTGAGCTTTAAGCTGCCCTAATCATATCTGTTTGGTTATCTATGGCTTTCTGCAACCTAGCTATAGCCTGGATAATTGTGAGCTTGTATTCTCTTTCTGACATATTGTCTATGTTGATAGTCATTAGTTCTGTTGCAGAAGGTCCATACTCTGTATTTTCCCTCTGTTGAGCATTCCTCCTCCTAGTCATTTTGGTGATAGATGATTGAACAGTTGTAGCTGGATGTATAGACCATGGTGCAGTGAAGGTGCTCCCTGGAACACTTCTGAGAAATCAGAAATCCTCACCGAAATGAGAAAAAAAAAAAGAGAAAGTAAAAAGAGACAGAGCAAGAGAGACAGGAAAAAGTGAAGATAAAAGAGAGGAGTTTCAGCCTAAACGGGCCCTAAGGAAAGATTTATGAAATTTACAAAAACAAAAAAACAGACAAAGAAAGAGACTAATACAATTATATGACAAGAGAAAATATTTCTCTTTCATTTACTTTTTCAGTCTTTTTTGTTGTCTGACTATGTAGATATATATCTACATAGATATAGATCTATATCTATAGATATAGACATAGACATAGACATAGATCTATATTGATATAGACATTGATATAGATATATCTATATGGATATATATCTCTATATGTATAGATATATCTATAGATAGTGCATGCATATATATATAGATATATTTATATTTATTTGCATGCACATATATATAGATATAGATCTTTATAGGTATAGAGATATCGATAGATATCTATCATTAGATATCTATCAATAGATATCTATTGATATCTCTATACCTATAGAGATCTATATCTATATCTATATGTATGCATGCAAATAAAGGAATAACCTCATCAAAAGCACCCCTAATACAAGAATTATATACTATCAGGACAAACACAAAAATACAGAAACATTGGCGGAACAAAAGGACGGGAGAGTGGTTATAAATTCTCAATGCAGGGAAGGAAGTTTATTGTGATTCTTCCTGGATGTGTCTTGATATCTTTATTATCTTTGTTAAAAAATTCAACTTTCCTAAGATAAAGGGGTATGAAAAATTGGTTTACCTATAGGGATAGCATTGATTGGAGAAAGGGGATTACCTTGAAGTTTAACTCTATATGACCATTAGAAAATAAGAATAAAAAAGCTATAAACTAGACTAAACTAAACTAAATTAAAAAAATTAAAAATAGAATGCAAAAGAAAAACAAAGGTGTGTGTATCAAAAAGTTCAGATTAGAATGTTAATATGGAATTTGATATACTGGATATCTCAGTGCTATTGTAAATAGGTTAAAAATTATCTATAAAAAGAAATGAACCAGAATAGTGGGAAATAGTTAAAAATAAATGTTTTATCCATGAACTAGTCTTGGTTATTCTCTTTTAGGTTTTTTTTTTTTTCTTTCCTGGTTGGTTTTATGAGGGAGGGGCCTGACATGTGGGTTTTCAATTAATGATGTTCTCTGATTTAAGTCCTCCTATCCCTCTCAAGGGGCTGAGCTCTGAGAAATTTGTTTTTTCAGGTCTTTGTTCTCCGGAGGTTTTTATGTTTGATTTTTTTTTCTTGCCTTTACCACTTTCGATGGTTTTTGGAGGTTTAGAGGAAAGCAAACTGCACCCCTACCTCTATCTCAGAGAGAAGCCTCAGTCTGCTCCCCTGTGGGTGTTCCAGGGCCCATATAAATTCGTCCCTGGCCACTGGCAGAGCATATTTTGAGTCGCTGTCCCAAGGATTGCAGAATATTCTGCTTTTACCCAAAACCATGGCAGAAACATCTGTTTGGGCAACTCCAGACCACCAGAGAGGTTCCAACAAGCAATCCCACACTGAGCTTTTCATGCTGTCCCAGCCCAGGCTTGGAGTGTCTGGTATTTCTCTGTCTAAGAGTTCTGGGCTTGCAATCACCTCTCTCAGGGGAGGATGTGGATTGCGTGTGTCTCAGGCTCTGATAACAGGGCGTGGGTCTGAGAGGACAAGCCTGGGCCTTCATGCACCTCTCTCATGGGAGGGTAAGTGTTGCATGTGTCTCAGGCTCTGTTAGCAAGTCTCATTGTTCTGCTGTCTGGCGAGGCTTCCAGCTCCTAACAGGAGCTGTACCACACGTGATCATGGGCACATTGGCAGCTCAGGGACCAAAACCTGGTTTCTTTAACACTCTCTCTTTGACTCAGTGCCAGGGGATGCTGTACTGGGTATGGGGACTTAAGCCCCTCTCCTTAGCCACCATGATTCACACAATTTACCTCCAATATCCTTTGCTCTTTTTGAGTGCTTTGAACCAGAGTCCAAACTAATGCTGGTCTCCAGACACAGGGTACTCTTGTATTGGTGTTTTACTTTCCAAACAGTCGCCTTGGGTGGGTCCCTACCACTTTTGTTTATTTCAGTATCAGTCCAACATTCTCACTCCACTTTTCCTACCCACTGATGTCTTCTTTCCCAGTAGAGACCCAGACATGTATAATTCTGATATCAGGCTAATTTCATGGGTGATCAGAGTTCTTTGATAGGAAATTACCTCACTTTGGAGTACAGGTTGAAACGGCATCTTTTCCTACTTCCCCATCATCTTGTCTCATCTCACATAATACTTATAATGAAATTTCAAGAGATAGGAAAATCGGTCTTTTATGGATAGCAATTCAATGTGATATGCCTTGAAAACTCACATTCCATCACTTTTGGCCACATTTCCTGCAACGAATGTCCCATTTAGTCCTTTTTTATAAACTCGTATTCCCACTAACCTGCCTACTAAGAAAGACAAAATTTTGTGTGTCTGGTTATAGTCGTATGGTATGTCCCTTTTCCCCTGCTCATTCACATGTTTCTTTACTAACATGAGAGAGTGAAATCATACGTTATTTGTCTTTCTGAGACTCATAGATGTGACGTAGCCCAGTGTTTTCCACAATTTTGCCACATGAGGCAAGTGGCAAGAATTAATTCTTCCTTATGGCTAGGTAAGAGTCTCTGGCGCATTTGGAGGACAGTGAGATTGTAGTAGTGTCTGAGAACTCCAGGCTTGGCTTCAGCCAGGAAAGGCAGTGTTCATAGAAATGACTTGATGGGGGCAAATGTAATTTGGGGCTCTTGCATAAGCAGCATGAAGACTGAACTATTGGTAAAGGCAGAACGGTGAGGACATTAGCTGCCTCATACAAAAAGGAATTCCCAGCCATGGAACACAGGGGGACTGTCTTCCTCAGTCCAAATTTCTTAGTTAAAGGAGAACAGACTCTCCAGTGGGGGACTAGAATAAAGCCCTTCCACCATGCTCTCTTCTAACCACAGCATTCTGCTGGCTTTCATTCTGTTGAGTTGGTTGAATGTCTCCTTTCACAGGCAAAAAAAAGTGCTTACCAAACTAAACCTCACCATACTCAGCAAAGAAACCAAAACTCCAACTGTCAGGCAAGGAGAGCCCATGCAGATGACTGCTTTAAGGTCCGGGGACAGCAACAAAAGAACAGCAGAGTGTTTTCACCCAACACACACCCAATACTCCCTCAGTGGCCAGCCCTTGGCCAGTCCATGATCTTTTCTTCCTAAAGACATTACCCTCAGGGTAGAAAACAGAATGGGCTTTGTGAATAGAGAGAATAAGACAGAGACCTGGATCCAGTGAAAAGATGGAAGACTCAATTGATGCCGAGGAAAAGAATAAGAAAGGACCATGGCCAGTCAAAGTGAAACATCTAAATGTAACAAGCCCGATGGAGGATTGAAAGCAGTATTCAGGATACTCACTGTACATGAAAAACACAGAAGACATCAGAGAGTCATGAGGCACAGATATAAAAGTGATTAAAACAATAAAACATAGGGTGCCTGATGAAAAGATTGATAGCAGACTGGATACCAAGCCAGGAAGCTGGCAGAAGAAGAGAATCCAATTAGTGATCTGGAAGAAAAATACTTGAAAATAAAGAAAGATAAGTGAAAGAGAGATGGAAGAATGATGGAACATGACAATGAGCTTAGGGAAATCATTGACTCCAAGAAATGGAAAGAGGTGCCTATTCTAGGAGACGTAGGAGTGAGAGAATAAAGGCCAAATATTTCAAGTGTCCCTCAACTGGGAGCAGAAACAGAGCTCCATATTAAGAGCCACAGAGGACTTCCATCACCATCAACAGATGCAGAGCAACACAAGACATAGTGTCATTCCTCCTGCAAAAGATAACAAGGGAGGAATTCTCATTACTCAAAAACGCATGGGAGAGTAGTGTGTCCATAGGCAAGTCAGTGATATCAAGACAACAAGTTATACTAGCTCTTGAAGCAGGTTGGATAGAGCAAACAACACCAGCCCAAGCCAAAATCCATATCCCCTGCATTTATAAACAATGACAGAGTAGTGGTTCTTGTCTAGAATGCTGAGCCATTAAGAAGACAAAGATTGGGTCCTGGGTTGTGTCCATCAGTTCAGAAACGGCCTTCAGCTCATCTCATAATCCCAAGGTCATGTCTTCATCTCTGGTCTTAGGTTCCCTGATCAGGGGCAACTCTTATTCCCTTTCTATCTCCACCCCTGAGTGTGATTTCTGTCTCTCTCTCAAGGACGTTCATGTACATTGTTGGACGAAACAAACTAACTAACAAACAAGAAACAGTTTACAAGGATTTACTAGGGCCAGAGGATGGTTTATTTGTTTTGTACCTAGGTCCCTATGGAATGCAGTCAGGTACAGAGCAACTCCCACCATCTTAAAATTCCTGGCCTTTGCTCTATGCTCCCTTGTTCATTCTCCTATTCTTTGTCTTTCTGTTTATCCTCATGAACCTGTATCATGCACTGTCTGTCCCGCTATAATTGCCCTTTGTTGTCACATTGTTCATCCTTTCCTGGCTCCATTAGAACATGTCCATCTTCTGCAAGAAGCACCATTTGGTTATCACATGAGACCATTTGGGGTATGGTATAGAGGGGGTTAAGGAAGGCTTGTGCTGTCATATCTCCATTCTGTTCCCCAGAGGGTAGCTGCACCACCTTGTGGGAATCTTAAGGTTCTTCAACATTTGAATCCTCTTCCGTGTGTCTTTCGGAGATACACGTTTTCATCTTGAAACGGGCAAGAGTGTCATTCACATGGCTTCACTTGTGCTATAGGTCTCCTCCAACATGCTCCATGCTTGCTCGTGTGGACTCCAAGTAAATGAGTACGTCCTGGGACTCACATTCTAAGGAGTAGAGTCTGACTATGTGCTTTGTCAGTTTTGAGGATTGGGATGCTTAATGGCACGATTTATTGAGACCCTAGAGGAACTCATAACCTCGCTGTTGAAGACTCCAGACATATCTTTGAAAAGGTGGGTTCCCTGTGGTTTCCTTGGGTGACCTTTTCCTAGTCAGAAGCACCCTGATTGTGTGGGAGGACCATACACATGTGCGGAACATGGAGTTCCTCCCGAGTCTTTGTTTGAGACCTGATTCTTTCTTGCTCTTTTGTGGGTAGGATGCAATGGTGGATACTTGCCTATCTCCAGATTCCATATGGATTTAGCTGACTGTCACGACAGTAGACTACAAAATCGGTCATGGAGAATGTGACACTGACTCGCTATGCAAACTGACTTGGTGAGAGACCCAGGCGGCTATAGCATTTTGGAGGGCTTGGGATCCAAGCCATAGTCATGGCCCACTCATTAGTATTTAGACCAAGTGTAGATCAGTTGTGGTTTGGGAAGGAGTGGTTGCTATGACCTCAAAGCTTTGTGACATCACAGAAGCTGGCTTCATTAAAGCAGCAGTCCCTATCTTATGAGCTTTGAGTCTTATGGTTTCAGGTAGGAAGCCCAGTAATAACTAAAAAATGCCCTCTGAGCCTGATTAGGAACTCAGGTTGTCTTGTGTGTTAATTTCCACTTCCCATTTCTAGACAAAAAGAAATGAAAATGACGTACAGCATACCATGATTCAGGCCAATATTTCTCCAGAGACGGCAAGGTTTTCCTATTTACACTACAATATCTAGAGATCTTAAGAAACAATGAGGCTCCTTGGGTATCAGAAACTCTCTGTAAGATTTCTCATCCTGTGGGTTACAGTCCTTGCTCAGCGTCTTTTACCTATGGGTCAGTAATGACTAAGGGCCAGAAAGTCCCTTTTCAAGAAAAAAAAAATTAGGGAATGAATGTATTCTGCCTTGTCCTCATTTCCCCATGTTAAGAAATACTATTAATGAGGGATTAGGGCTCTACATACCTGGCTTTACCATGAACACCTTTGCAATGGCTTCAAGGAGAGTGACATTCTTCATGATAGCTAACCCTTAAGGAAGGCCCAGGAGAGCAGTCATTGTCATCATTAGTTAACTCTACCTGCTGTGGTAATGGGTATAGCAAGTTGACAAAGTCTCTTTAATCAGAGGAAAAGGAACAGCCTATATCGATGGCCTGCAAGGTCCAATCGAGCAGAACTGTGGATTGAGCTGCAAAGCCCTTGCAAAGACTAGTGGATAAGTATGATATTGTCCATATTGGCAACAGAGTATTCCTCAGCCATCAGGGATGATAAACCCCTGTGACTTGCATTGACATGAATGCCACAGGACTGGGTGATGCAAAATGAAAAAGGCAAGCAGACAAAAGGAAATATCATATGGCTTCTCACATATGTGCCCCTGGAGGAATTCAATGGCCCTTATTAGAAAGAAGGGAAAATAGAAGAGGAAGAAGTCAAAGATGGAGACAAACCAGAAGTGACTCAAGACTCTGAGGAACCAAGGTGAGGGTTACAGAAAAGAGAGACATGCAAGAAATAAGGGAACTGACTAGTGGATATTGACTGGTTGTGGCATGTATTAGGAGGAGCACTAGGTCGTCTATGGAACTAAAGAATCTGTGAATACTCTCTCACAAACGTATGACGGATGATAGGACATTTTAATCAACAGAACAAAAAATTAAAATAAAAACAAACTGGGACTTTCAAAAGCAGGTGAAGATAGAGAAAGTAACAATTATATTTTTATTATCTTTACTTATTAAAACAGCATGGAATTTGTTTCCTATAATATCCTTATCAGAATTGGGTCTTTATACTTGTAGATTCTACCCACCTCCTCCATTTCTGGAATCGATGAGAAGAAATGACATTGACTTCATTAAATGCCTAGAAGTGTTGACCAGGAAAATTATTTGGATCTAACCTTCTGTGTGTTCGGAGGTGTTTGGTTACTGCTTCAAACGCTTTAGTCACTACTAGAGAGCTAAGGTTTTATTGGGTTCCTGACCTAATCATGAGATTTGATATGTGTCTTGGAATTTATCCTTTTCTTCAGTGTTGGATTTGCTGGAATAATGGTGTAGAGGGGTCTTTTAGGTTTTTTTTTTTTTCCTTTCTTTCAGTTGTTATGTGGTTTCATAATTTCAGATGTATGCTTGTGTCCCCATTTAATCCAGGTAATGTCTCTTCCAGTTTGTTAAAGTTTTCAAAATGGACGTCTGGGTTCTCCTGATTTTTTCCTATTGTTTTGTTTGTATTTCTTTTATTTCAATGATCATATATATTACTTCTTTTTTTCTGATCACTTTGGAGTACGTTTCATGATTTTCTAGTTGCTTATGCTGTCGGTTAAGTTCCTTTTATTCGGTGTTTTGAATTTTTGAAATAAACGCATTTAACCCTATATTTGCTCCTCATAAAATGTTTTGGCATCATCCCATAAGTTTCTTTAGTTTATTTTGTTCAAGATACTTTTTGATTTTCCTTTTGTTTGTTCTTCCTAAACTCATTATTAGTTCGGGAGTGTGTTGTGTTTTCCACCTATTCGTGTCTGGCTGCGTTTCCCATTCATAAGTGATTTCTTTCCATTTTCATAACTTCGTGGTCACATGTATACAAGATAGGTTTTCAATTCTCTTCTATTAATTACGACTGGACTTGGACTCCAGCACAGAATCTCTGAGAGATAATGTTAGGTCTTCCCTTGGGAAGAACTTCTCTTATGGTCCTAAGATACACAATCTTATGCATGTTTCCCCAAAGCTCGGTGGTCTAGAGAGCCCATGATTACATCTGTTATTCCTTACAACCTTTACCTCTGTATGATTTGTCCTGTGCTGTAAGTGGATATCGTAGTCCCAACAATATTGCATTGTAATCCCCATCTCACTTTCTTTCTGTTAATATGCTTTGAACATTTAGATACACCCACGTTGGTGGTGTATATGTTGGCAATTCCTCCAAGTTTGTGATGTTTGGATGCTGCATCAAGACAAAACACCTTCCGGTACTCTTTTGTCTCTTGAGGGCATAAAATCTCTCTATCTGCCATAGGAACCATCACTTTGGCTCTCTTCTCCTTGCCAATTGCATGACCTTTGTCTTCCCAATTGCATCACTTTCAAGCTATGTGTATCTTGATAGTCGAAGGAAATCTCCTATGTCCAACATAAGGGCAAGCTGATTTTGTTCTTGTTGTTTGTTTGACCTTTTAGCCTTTCTTTTCTTTTCTTTTTTTTTTAATTTTTATCCTTCCAAAAATATGTTTATAAGGATAGGAGTATTTAGTCTTGAATACTTCAACTAATTATTGATGGGTAAAGCGTTATCTTTCTTATTTTTGTTGTTTTCTGATTGGATTCTCTGTGCCTTTCCCCTTTATGGTATTTTCTTTGGGGATTGCTTCCTTTAGTGCATTTTCTCCCATCCTCCCCATCCTTTGTGTGTCTTATCTCTGTGTGTGTGTGTGTGTGTGTGTGTGTCGATGTATGTTGTCTGTGTGTCTTTCACATAACACTTATAATGAAATATCAAGAGATAGGAACCATTCCTTTATGGATAGCAATTCAATGTGACATGCCTTGAAAACTCACATTCCATCTCCTTCAGCCACATTTCCTGCAACGAATGTCCCATTTAGTCCTCTTTTATAAACACATATTCTCACTAACTTGCCTTCCAAAAAAACCTCCAAATTTTAAATATCTGGATAGAATCATATTGTTTGTTGCCTTTTCCCTTGCTTTTTCACATGTTCCTTGACTGGCATGAGAGAGCGAAATCATATGTTATTTGTCTTTCTGAGACTGATAGATGTGATGTAGGCCAATGCTCTACACAATTCTGCCACATGAGGCAAGTGGCAAGAATTCATTCTTGATATTGGCTGGGCAAGAGTCTGCGATTCTTTTGGAGGACAGTGGGATGATAGTAGTGTCTGGGATCTCCAGGCTTGTCTTCAGCAAGCAACACAACTGGAAGATTACCTCATCAAGTGAAACATGGTGGAAATGGATTTTAAGCCTGCAAAGTAAACTCCACAGCAAAAGAGAAAAGAAGTCACAGAGGCTTGGGCAGAAGCCTGGAGACATGGCATTTGGGAGACGTGGGAGGTTGGTGCTTCAGAGGGCAGTGAGACAATGCAAAGGACAAAGGCACAGGAGAGAGGAGCACACGTTGAACCCACAAGGAGCATATTTCCTTATGCCAGTGGTTGTGACCAGCAGAGAGTCTGAATGGCACGGGTTCTTGTCAACAAAGGGTCTTGAGTCCGGAGTTTTTAAATCATCAAACTTGGCAGACATCGAATTGAGAGAACACTGTATTTCTCCTGTAGAGGACACCAACAGTCAACCAGGTATAGACAGCCT
This sequence comes from Mustela lutreola, assembly GCF_030435805.1. Taxonomy (NCBI): domain Eukaryota; kingdom Metazoa; phylum Chordata; class Mammalia; order Carnivora; family Mustelidae; genus Mustela; species Mustela lutreola. Next base: position 3,021,080 of record NC_081309.1, read on the forward strand.
AGAACCATGATCGACACAATACTAGGAGACACAATGGGAAAAGAAGGGTTGTGGCAGTGCATCCATGAGAGGAAGTGTTCATGGAGATGACTCGATGGGGGTACTCAAAATTTTAGGCTCTCGCACCAGCAGTATAAAGATGGAGCTACTGGTCAAAGATAGGATGGTGAAGACATTAGGTACCAAATCTGAAAACATGAAGTCCTTGCCATGAAACACAGGGGCTACTGCCTTAGTCAGTCCAACTTTCTTTGCCTTGGAGAACAGACTCTCCCATAGGGGACTAGAAGAAATCCCTGGCCACATACTTTCTCCTGACCACAGCATTCTACAGGCCTTCATTCTGTTGAGTTGGTTGAAAGTCTCCTTTCACTGGCACACAGGAGCCTACAAAGCTAAACGTCACCATATTCAGCCCAGACACCAAACACTCCAAATGACAGGCAAGGAGAACCTCTACAGATGACTGGCCTTAAGGACAGGGGACAGTCACAACACAACAGAAGAGTGCATGCATGCCACATACACCCAAGATTCCCTCAAGGGCCAGCACTTGGGCACCACATAATTTCGTCATCCTAAAGAATTTACTATCAGGGTAGAAAACAGAATGGAATATTCAAATAAAGAGAAGAAGACAAAGACCAAGATCCAATGCAAAGATGGAAGAATCATTGGATGCCGAGGAAAAAGAACAAGTAAAGATCATGTCCGGGCAATCAAAGTTAAACGTCTACAAGGAACACGCCCGATGAAAGATTGAAAGCAGCAGCCAGGATACTCACTGTACATCAGAAAAACACAGAATACATCAGGGAGTCTCGAACCACAGAAATAAAAGTGGTTAAAATAATAAAATAAGGAGTCCCTGATGAAAAGATTGGAAGCAAACTGGATGCAAAGGCCAGAAATATGGCAGAAGCAGAGGATCAAATAAGTTAATTGGAAGACAAATACTGGAAAATAAGGAAGAAAATCCAGAGAGACAAGGGGGAATGAGGGAACATGATAATGAGCTTAGGAAAGCCATCGACTCCAAGGAATGGAAAGAGGTGTCTATTGTAGGAGAACTAGGAGTGAACGATCAAAAAAATGTGCTGAACATTTCTTAGAGAAATCAGAGCTGAAAATGTCCCTCATCTGGGAGCAGAAACAGAGATCCAGATTCAGAGGCACAAAGATGTGCCATCTACATCAACAGAAGCACTGGAACACAAGGCATACTGTCATTCCCCCTGCAAAAGATAGCAAGGGAGGAATTCTCTTTACCCAAATATGCTCAGGAGAGTAATCTGTCCATATCCAAGTCACGGACTTCAAGACGACAAGCTAGAACATCTCTTGAAGCAGGTTGGATAAAGCAAGCAACACCAACCCAGGCCAAAACATGTATCCCCTGCATTTCTGAACAATGACAGAGCAGTGGCTCTTGCCTATAACTAAGAGGAATTAAGAAGAAAACAATTGTGTTCTGTGGTATGTCCATCAGTACAGAGGTGGCCTTCAGCTCAACTTCTGATCCCAGGGTTGACTCTGGTCTCAGGTTCCCTGCTCAGGGGCAAATCTGCTTCTCCCTCTCCTGCTCCATTCCCTGATTATGATCTCCCTTTCTCTCTGTCAAATATGTGCATGTCCATATTTGGAAAAACAAACAAAAAAACCAGTGTACAAGAATTGACTGGGGCCAGAGGATTGTTTATTTAATTTGGATTTAGGTCCCTATGGTAGGCAGCCAGGTACATAGCACCTCCCACCATCCTGAAATGCCAGACTGTAGTTCTGAGCTCCCTTGTTCTTTCTTCTTTTCTTTGTCTTCCTGTATCTCCTCACCAACCTGTGGCATCCACTCTCTGTTCCACTGTAGTGGCTCTTTCTAGTCACATTGTTCATCCTCTCCTGGTTCCATTAGAACATGCCCATCATCTGTAAGAGACACTGGTGTCTTATCCCATGAAACCATTTGGGGGATGGTCATGAGAGAGTTAAGGCAGGTCTGTGGTGCCACATCTCCATTCAGTTTACCAGAGGGTAGCTGCACCACCCTGTGGGAATGCTCAAGATTCTGTGGCATTCAGTTCCTCTTCCTTGCATCCATTTGGAGATTTTTGTTGTCATCCTGAAATGGACACAAACATCTTTCAGATGGTTTCACTTGGGCTATGCTCCAACGCTTGGTCTTGTGGACTTCAAGTACATGAGTCTGTCCTGGGCCTCAGGTTCTCGGATGTAGGGTCTGTATTTGGTGCTTGGTCACTTTTGAAGATTGCGCATCAATTGTGGCACTGTGTCTGGAGACACTAGGGTTACTTGTGTCCTCGCTGTTGAAGACTCCAGACATGTCTTTTGCATGGTTGCTATTGTTTACTGGGAGCTTTCCTTGGTGGCATTTTCTCTAATCAGAAGCATCCTGATTAATTCAGCCATGGAGAATGTGACACCAGCTCGCTTCACAAACTGCCTTGGTGAGAGACCCAGGCGGTTTGGGAGGCTTGGAATCCTCTTGGCCCACCCATGACTACTCCAGCATAGTGTAGTGATCAGTCGTGGGTTGAGGAGTAGTGGCTGTTATAACCTCAAACCTTTGTGACATCACAGAAGTTGGCTTCACGGAAACTGCAATCCCTCTCTCATTACCTTTGAGTCCTATGGCTTTAGGTACTAAGCCCCGGGAAGGACTGAAAAAGAGCCCTATGAGATTGATCAAGAACTGAGCTTGTGTTGTGTGTTTATTTATCAATTCCCCTTTATAGACAAAGAGAAAAGAATATGATGTTTGGTATATAGCAACATTTAGGCCAACATTTCTCCAGAGACCATAAGGTTTTCCTATTTCCACTGCAATTTCTAGAGATCTCAAGAAACAGTGAAGCTTCTTGCATATCATAAGCTCTCTGTGAGGTTTGTCACCCTGTGAGTGAAAGAGTACTTCCTCAGTGTCTTTTCCTTATTGGTCAGGGAAGATTAATGGATGGAAACTCCCTTTTCAAACATTTTCCTGGTCAACACTTCTATAGTTTTAATGAATGTAATGTCGTACCTTCTCATTGATTCCAGAAATGGAGGACACGGTTAGACTCTGATTTACAAGCAAAAAGACTGAATTCAGATAAGGAGATTATAGGAAACAAATTCCATGCCATTTTAATAAGTATAGACAATAAAATATAATTATTTCCTTTAACTGTCTGTCTTTATCTTCTTTTGAAAGGACCAGTTTTGTTGTTGTTGTTGTTGTTTGTTTGTTTGTTTGTTTGTTTTTTAGAATTGTTGAATTGTTTTATTGTATATTCAAAACTAATATAACAATGTGCATCACCTACATTTAAATAGAAACAATAGAGGTGTAGACAAGATGGCGGGGAAGTAGGAGGAGGCGCCCATTCAACCTGAACCCTACAGTGAGCTGATTACCTTCCAAAGATCTCCAATCACCCACGAAATCATCCTGAGATCAGAATTATACACGTCTGGATCTCTGCTGGAGCAGAAGACGCCAGTTGGGCAGGTAAAGCAGAGTGGGAAAGTTGGGCTGATATCAGAAAATAAACAAAAGGGGGAGGGAGCCAACAGAGGCAACCCTTTGGAAAGTAATATCCCAATACTAGAGTTCCCTGTGCCTGGGTACCAGCATTAACTCAGGAGTCTGGTAGAAAGCACTCAAAAAGAGCAAAGGATCACGGGGGAGGGGGGTTGCTGGAATCGGAGTATTAGGGTCAGGGCTGAAGTCCCCACACCCAGGACAGCCACCCCTGGTGCAGAGCCACAGAGAGTGTGGCAGAGAAACTAGGTCTTGGTCCCTGAATCACCAGCGCTCCTGAGAGTGCATTGCGCCTGGCTCCCATGAGGGACTGGGAGTCTCCCAGCCAACAGAAGCACAGCCTTTTTGCAGTCCCCAAGCAAGTGCCCTGCTGTTCCATCAGAGTCTGAGTTGTGCCCCGTGCCCTCCCATGAGAGAGGTGCACACAAACGCCAGCCTGGTCCTCTCGGACCGGAACGACCAGGCACTCCCAACCCAGGACAGCGGGAAAATCTCAGTGTGTGATCCCTGCTTGGAACTTCTCTGACAGTCTAGAGCTGCCCAGACAGCCGCCACTGTCCTGGTTTTGGGTACAGGCAAAAAATCCCGAGTCCCCAGGGACCGCAACTGGAAACCTGCTCTGCCAGCGGCCAAGAAGGGATTTATATGGGCTCTGCAGTCAGACTGAGGCTTCTCTCTGAGAAGGAGGTCAGGGTGCAGTTTGCTTTCCTCTAAACCTACAAAACCCATCAAAAGCGGTCAAGGCGAGAGAGAAAAAAGTGAACAAATATAAAAACCTCCAGAGAACAAAACCTGAAAAATCAGTTTCCTCAGAGCAAACTCCCTTGAGGCGGGTTGGAGGACTTAGCGGAGGGAACTTCAGGGCCTGAAAACCCAGGTTGCAGGCCCTTCCCCAAGAAAACCAACCAGGAAAGGAAAAAAAACAAAAAACAAAAAACAAGAGAACAACCACCACTACTTCAAAGGACAATTTTTATTATTAATTCGATCCCACTATTCTGGCTCATTTTTAAATATAGTTAATTTCCTATTATTATATAGAAAAATTTTTAACCTATTTCCTGTCACAGTGAGATGTCCAGTACATCAAAATTCCATAAACTAAACTTTTTGATTCATACAACTGTGTTGTCCTTTTCCATTTCTATTTTTTATTTTTTTAAATTTATTTTAGTTTAGCTTATTTCTTTTTTTAATTTTTTATTTTATAATATTCATATAGTGTTAAACTTCAAGGTAATACCCTTTCCCCAATCAATGCCACCCCTATAGGTAAACCAATTCCTAATCCCCCCTTATCTTGGGAAAGTTGAGTCCTTTAGCTAAGATATCAAGATATATCCAGGAAAAATCAAAACAACCTTCCTCATCCACACTGAGAATTTACAACCACTCTCCCATCTTTTTCGTCCACCAGTATTTCTGTGTTTTTATGTTTGTCCTGATCATATATAAATCTTACACTCAGGGTTCTTTTTGATGAGTTTCTTCCTTTATTTGCATATATAATATATATATAGTATATATATTATATATAATATATATGTATATACAAATATGTATATATATATTTTTTTCTCTAGTTATATACTTTTATCAGTCTTTTTGTTTGTCTCTCTCTGTTTGCTAACTTCATAAATCTTACCTTGGGGCCAATTTGGCTTGAACCTTCTCTTTTATCTCACCTTTCTATCCTGTCTCTCTCCCTCTCTCTCTCTCTCTCTTTTTTTTTCTTTTCCTTTTCTTTTTCCACTCATTTGGGTAGGGAACCCTTATTGCTCAGAAGCATTCCAGGGTGCACCTTGACGTCACCACAGTAGATACTCCTAGCTACAACCGTTCAGCCATCTCTCACCAAATTGACTAGGAGGAAGAATGCCCAAGAGAAGAAAAATACAAAGGATGTACCTTCTGCAACAGAGCTAATGACTATCAACATAGACAATAGGTTGGAAAGAGAATTCAGGCTAACAATTATACAAGCAATAGTTAGGTTGGAGAAAGCCATGGATGACCAAATGGAATTGATTAGTGCCTAACTGAAAATGACCAGAGATCATGTTTTCAATATTAGGAAAGAGCTGAAAGGTACCAGGGATGACCTTCACAATGCTCGCAATGAGTTCCAATCTAATCTAAATTCTCTCAATGCTAGGGTAACTGAGACAGAAGATAGAATTAGTGATCTGGAGGACAAACAGATAGAGAGAAAGTATTAGGAGGAAGCCTGGAGCAAACAGCTTAGAAGCCACGAAAACAGAATCAGGGGAATAAATGATGCATGAAACGTTTCAACCTCAGAATTATTGGAATCCCTGAAAGGGAGGAGAAAGAAAGAAGTCTAGAAGATATATTAGAACAAGTTCTTCATGAAAATTTTCCAAATCTGGAGAATGGAACCGCGTTTATGTAGTAGAGGCCAAAATGTTTCCCCCCAAGATTACAGATTCTCAAAAATCCTCGAGACACTTAATGGTAAGAATGAAGAATTATAATTGTAGGCAGAACCTCTTGAAAGCAGCTAGGACAAAGAAGATCCTTATGTACACAGGAAAGTCAATCAGAATAACATCAGACCTGTCCACAGAGTCCTGGCAATCCAGAAAAGAATGGCGAGATATATTCAGGGCACTAAATGAGATGAACATGCATCCAAGAATACTTTATGCAGCAGGACTGACATTCAAAATGGTTGTAGAGATAAAGACTTACCAGTACTGGCAAGGCTTAAAAGACTATGCAACCACCGAGCCGATACTAAAGGGAATATTAAGGGGACTTCTTTAAAGGAGGAAAAAGCCCAAGAGTAGCATTGAACAGAAATAAAGAGACGATCTAATATAAAGAAAGACTAAAATTTAACAGACTAAAAAGACTAAAAATTAAAAGACTAACATTTAAAAGACTAAAAATTAACACAATGTCAATAAAAACGCATCTATCAATAATCACCCTCAATTTGAATATCCTAAATGTGCCCATAAAATGGCAGAGGGCTGCAGACTGGATAAAACGACAGGACCCTTCCATATCTTGTCTACAAGAGACCCAATTTGAACCTAAAGATACACCCAGACTGAAAGTGAAGGGATGGAGAAGCATCTTACATTCCAATGGGCCTCAAAAAAAGGCTGGGTAGTGATTCTCATATCAAACAAATTAGATTTTACACTAAATACAGAGATCCAGAAGGACACTACATCATTCTTAAAGGGATTATCCACCAAGATGATCAAACAATTGTAAAAATATACCCCCAATATGGGAGCAGCCAATTATGTAAGAAAACTGTTAATCAAGATAAAGAGTCATATTGATATGAATACACTAATTGTTGGAGGTCTTAACATGCCTCTCTCAGAAATAGACAGGTCATCGAAGCAGAAAATCAATAAAGAAACAAGAGTATTGAATGACACATTGGACCAGATGGACTTCAAAGATATATACAGAACATTCCACCCTAAAACAACAGAATACTCATTCTACTCAAGTTTACAGGGAACTTTCTCCAGAATAGACCACAAACTGGGTCACAAATCAGGACTCAACCAATACCAAAAGATTGCGATTATTCCCTGCACATTCTCAGATCACAATGCTTTGAAACTGGAGCTCAATCATAAGGAAAAGTTCAGAATGAACTCAAACACCTGGAAGCTAAAGACCACCTTGCTTAAGAATGCTTGGATCAATCAGGAGATCAAAGAAGAACGGAAACAATTCATGGAAAATAATTTGAAGACATATCAATCCAAAACCTATGGGATACAGCAAAGGCGGTCCTAAGGGGGAAACACATAGCCATCCAAAAACATTGAAAAATACAGAACACAGCAGCTGTCTCTACACCTTAAGGAACTGGAGAATCAACACAAATCAAACCAACTCCACACATAAGTAGGGAAATCATCAAGATTAGAGCTGAGATAAATGAGGTAGAAACCAGAGATACAGAAGAACGTATCAATGAAACTAGAAGCAAGTTTTTTTTTTTTTTAAAGAATCAGTAAGATTGATAATCCATTGGCGACACAAATCCAAAAGAAAAGAGAGAAAGCTCAAATACATAAAATTATGAATGAAAAGGGAGAGATCACAACTAACACCAAGGAAGTAGAAACAATAATCAGAAGTTATTATCAACAGTTATATGCCAATAAGCTAAGCAACCTAGATGAAATGGATGCATTCCTGGAAAACTATAAACTTCCAAAATTGAATCAGGAAGAAATTGAAAACCTGAATAGACTGATATCTAGAAACAATATTGATGCAGTGATCAAAAACCTCGCAAAAAACAAGAGCCCAGGACCTGATAGATTCCCCAGAGAATTGTACCAAACTTTCAAAGAGGAAATAACACCTATTCTTCTGAAGCTGTTTCAAAAAATTGTACCAGAAGGAAAATTTCCTGACTCTTTCTATGAATCCATAATTACTCTGATACCCAAAACAGGCAAGACCCTACCAAAAAGGAGAATTTCAGACCAATATCACGGATAAATATGGATGCTAAGATTCTCAACAAGATCCTAGCAAAGAGTTTCCAACAGCACACTAAAAAGAATATCCACCATGACCAGGTGGGATTTATCCCAGGGCTACAAGGATGGTTCAACATTCATAAATCAATGTGATAGAAAAAACTAATAAGAGAAGAAAGAAGAGCCACAGGGTCCTCTCAATTGATGCAGAAAACGCATTTGACAAAATCCAGCATCCATTCCTGATTAAAACGCTTGAAAGTATAGGGATAGAGGGAACATTCCTGAACATCATCAAATCTATCTATGAAAGACCCACAGCAAATATCATCCTCAATGGAAAAAAGTTTGCAGCCTTCCCGTTGGGATCATGAACACGACAAGGTTGCCCACACTCACCACTCTTGTTCAACATAGTATTAGAAGTCCTAGCAATAGCAATCAGACAACAAAGGGAAATGAAAGATATCCAAATTGGTAATGAAGAAGTCAAACTCTTTCTTTGCAGATGACATGATTCTTTATATGGAAAACCCAAAAGTCTCCACACCCCAAACTACTATAACTCATACAGCAATTCAACAATGTGGCAGGAAACAAAGTCAAAGTACAGAAATCAGTGGCTTTCTTTTACAGTAACAATGAAAATACAGAAAGGGAAATTAGGTAATCAATTCTATTTACTATAGCACCTAGAACCATAAGATACCTGGGAATAAACCTATGCAAAGAGGTAAAGGATCTGTACTCGAGGAACTACAGAACATTCATGAAAGAAATTGATGAAGACACAAAAAAGATGGAAGACCATTCCATGTTATTGGATCAGAAGAATAAACATTATTAAGATGTCTATACCGCCTAGAGCAATGCATACTTTTAATGCTATTCCGAACAAAATTCCACCGGTATTCTTCAAAGAGCTGAAGCAAATAATCCAAATATTTTATGGAATCAGAAGAGACCTGAAATCGCTAATGAAATGGTGAAAAACAAAAATTAAACTGGGGGCATCACGTTACCTTATTTCAAGCTTTATTACAAAGCTGTGATCACCAAGACAGCATGGTACTGGCATAAAAACAGACACATAGACCAGTGCAACAGAGTAGAGAACCCAGATATGGACCTTCAAATATATGGTCAAATAATCTTCGACAAAACAAGAAAAAATATATAGTGGAAAAAAGTCTCTTCAATAAATGGTGCTGGGAATACAGGGCACCTCTATGTAGAAGAATGAAAAACAACCATTCTCTTATACCATACACTAAGATAAACTCAAAATGGATAAAACACCTCAATTGGCGAGAGGAATCTATCAGAATCTTAGAGGAGAACATCGGCAGTAATCTCTTCGATATCAGCCACAGCAACTCCTTTCAAGATATGTCTCCAAAGGCAAAGGAAACAAAAGCGAAAATGAACTTTTCAGACTTCATCAAGATCAAAAGCGTCTGCACAGCAAAGGAAACAGTCAAGAAAACAAAGAGGCAACCCACGGAATGGGAGAAGATATTTGAATGACAGTAGAGACAAAAGGTTGATATCCAGAATCTATCAAGAACACCTCAAACTCAACACACACGAAACAGGCAAACACATCAAAAAATGGGAAGAAGATATGAACAGACACTTCTCCAATCAAGACATACAAATGGCTATCAGACACATGAAAAAATGTTCATCATCACTAGCCATAGGGAGATTCAAATTAAAACCACATTGAGGTACCACCTTACACCAGTTAGAATGGCCAAAATTAACAAAACAGGAAGCAACATGTGTTGGAGAGGATGTGGAGAAAGGGGAACCCTCTTCCACTGTTGGTGGGAATGCCCATTGATGCAGCCTCTTTTGAGAACAGTATGGAGATTCCTCAAGAAATTAAAAATAGAACTTCCCTATGACCCTGCAATTGCACTACTTGGTATTTACCACAAGGATACAGATGTCATGAAAAGAAGGGCCATCTGTATCCCAATGTTTATAGCAGCAATGGCCATGGTCGCCAAACTATGGAAAGAACCAAGATGCCCTTCAATGGACGAATGAATAAGGAAGATGTGGTCCATATACACTAGGGAGTATTATGCCTCCATCAGAAAGGATGAATACCCAACTTTTGTAGCAACATGGACGGGACTGGAAGAGATTATGCTGAGTGAAATCAGTCAAGCAGAGAGAGTCAATTATCATATGGTTTCACTTATTTGTGAAGCATAACAAATATCATGGAGGACAAGGGGTGTTAGAGAGAAGGAAGTTGGGGTAAATTGGTAGGGGCAGTGAATCATGAGAGACTATGGACTCTGAAAAACAATCTGAGGGGTTTGAAGTGATGGGGCTTGGGAAATGGGGGTACCAGGTGATGGGAATTATAGAGAGCACGGATTGCATGGAGCACTGGGCGTGGTGAAAAATAATGAATACTGTTTTTCTGAAAATAAATAAATTGAAAAAAAATGGCCAGAAGATAGGGACAGACACTTCACCAATAAAGACATAAAAATGGCTATTCGACACATGAAAAAATGTTCACCATCACTAGCCATCAGGGAGTTTCAAATTAAATCTACATTGAGATATCACCTTACACCAGTTAGAATGGCCAAAATTAGCAAGACAGGAAACGACATGTGTTGGAGAGGATATGGAGAAAGGGGAACCCTCTTCCACTGTTGGTGGGAATGCAAGTTGTTGCAGCCTCTGGAGAACAGTGTGGAGATTCCTCAAGAAATTTAGAATAGAACTTCCCATGACCCTGCCATTGTGCTACTGGGTATTTACCCCAAAGATACAGATGTAGTGAAAAGAAGGGCCAACTCTACTCCAATGTTTACAGCAGCAATAGCCACGTTCGCCAAACTGTGGAAAGAACCAAGGTGCCCTTCAACGGACGAATGGATAAGGAAGATGTGGTCCATATACACTATGGAGTATTATGCCTCCATCAGAAAGGACGAATACCCAACTTTTGTACCAACATGGACGGGACTGGAAGAGATTATGCTGAGTGAAATAAGTCAAGCAGAGAGAGTCAATTATCATATGGTTTCACTTTTTGTGGAGCATAACAAAAAGCATGGAGGACATGGGGAGTTAGAAGGGGTTTGGCATAAATTGGAAGGGGAGGTGAACCATGAGAGACTATGGACTCTGAAAAACAATCTGATGGGTTTGAAGTGGTGGGGGTGTGGGTGGTCGGGGTACCAGGTGGACGACACGGATTGCATGGAGCACTTTTTGTGGTGAAAAATTAATGATACTGTTATGCTGAAAATAAATAAGTGAAAAAAAATGAAACAACAATGAAATACTATGCAGCCATCAAAAGAATTTAAACTTGCCATTTGTAACGACGTGGATGTAACTAAAGGGTATTATGCTTAGTGAAATAAGTAAAGTGGAGAAAGACAACTACCATATAATCTCCCTGATATGAGGAAGTGGAGATGCGACAGAGGGGTTAAGGGGGTACGAGAAGATTAAATGAAACAAGATGGGATTGGGAGGGAGACAAAACATAAGTGACTCTTCATCTCATAAAACAAACTGAGGGTTGATGGCGGGAGGGGTGTTGGGGGAAGTGGTGTGGAGTTATGGACATTGGGGAGGGTATGTGCTATGGTGAGTGTTGTGAACTGTGTAAACCTGGTGATTCACATACCTGTACCCTGGGGGATAAAAATATATTATATGTTATAAAAAATAAAGAATTTAAAAAAAGAAATTAAAAATAGAGCTACCCTATGACCCTGTGATTGCACTACTGGGTATTTACCCTAAAGATACAGATGTAGTGAAAAGAAGAGCAATCTGTATCTCAATGTTCATAGCTGCAGTGGCCACAGTCACCAAAGTGTGAAAAGAGCCAAGATGCCCTTCAACAGATGAATGGGTAAAGAAGATATGGTCTATAAGTACAATGGAATATTATGCCTCCATCAGAAAGGATGAATACCCAACTTTTGTATCAACATGGAGGAGATTATGCTGAGAGAAATAGATCAAGGAGAGAGTCAATTGGTTTAACTTACTGGTGGAGCATAAGGAATAATATGGAGGACATTGAGAGTTGATGAAAAGGGAGTTATGGGGAATCAAAGCAGGGGATGCACCATGAGAGACTGTAGACTCTGAGAAACAAACAGAGTTTTGGAGGGGAGAGGGGTGGGGTGTTGTGTAACCCTGGTGTTGGGTATTAAGGAAGGAACCTATTGCATGGAGCACTGGGTGTGGTGCATAAACAACAAATCATTTAACACAGAAAAAAATATTTAGAAAGCAATAAATATAAATATTTATTTGTTTGTTTATTAGAAATACATACATAAATAAAATAAATAAATAAATAAATAAATAAATAAATAAGAAATTGGGAAGGTATACAAAAATTTCTGGTACACAGTAATTTTTTTTTTTACTATTACCACTTTATTGTTTACTTTCTCTCTCTTTTTTTTTAAATTTTAAAATTCTTTTCAGTGTAACAGTATTCATTATTTTTGCACCACACTGGGTGATCCATGCAATCCATGCCCTCTCTAATATACACCAGCTGGTTTCCTAACCTCCCACCCCATGCCTGTTCAAAACACTCAGATTGATTTTCAGAGTGCATAGTCTCTCATGGTTTACCTTCCTTTCCAATTAATCTCAACTCACTTCTCCCCTCAAACTCCCTTTGTCCTCCATGTTATTTGTGATGCTCCACAAATAAGTAAAACCATATATATTTGACTCTCTTTGCTTGACTTGTTTCATCAAAATTAGTAAGACAGGAAACATCATGTGTGGGAGAGATTGTGGAGAAAGAGGAATGCTCTTGCACTGTTGGTGGGAATGCAAATTGGTGCAGCCACTTTGGAGAAGAGTGTGGAGATTCCTTGAGAAATTAAAAATAGAGCTTCCCTTGACTGTGCCATTGCACTACTGGGTATTTACCCCAGAGATACAGATATAGTGAAAAGAGAGGCCATCTCTACCCCAATGTTTATAGCAGCAATGGTCACGGTCGCCAAACTGTGGAAAAAACCAAGATGTCCTTAAATTGTCCAACGGATAAATAAGATGTGGTCCATATACACTATAGAGTATTATGCCTCCATCAGAAAGGATGAATACCCAACTTTTTTAAAAATTTATTTTCAGTATAACAGTATTCATTGTTTTTGAAACACACCCAGTGCTCCACGCAATGTGTGCCCTCTCTAATACCCATCACCTGTTTCCCCCAATTTCCCAACCCATCCAACACCTCAAACCACTCAGATTGTTTTTCAGAGTCCATAGTCTCTAATGGTACAACTCCCCTTCCAATTTTCCCCCACTCGCTTCTCTTATCTCCCCATATCCTCCATGCTATTTGTTATGCTGAACAAATAAGTGAAACCATATGATAATTGACTGACTCTGCTTGACTTATTTCACTCAGCATAATCTCTTCCAGTCCCGTCCAGGTTGCTACAAAAGTTGGGTATTCATCCTTTCTGATGTAGGCATAATAATCTATAGTGTATATAGACCACATCTTCCTTATCCATTCTTCCACTGAAGGGCATATTGTTCTTTCCATTGTTTGGCGACCTTGAACATTGCTGCTCTAAACTTGGGGTACAGATGGCCCTTCTTCTCACTACATCTGTAACATTGGGGTAAATACCAAGTAGTGCAAATGTAGGGTCATAGGGAAGCTCTACTTTTAGTATCTCGAGGAATTTCCACACTGTTTTACAAACTGGCTGCACCAACTTGCATTCCCACCAACACTGTAAGAGGGTTCCCCTTTCTCCAGATCCCCTCCAACATATGTTGTTTCCTGTCTTGCAAAATTTGGCCATTCTAACTGTTATAAGGTGGTATTTCAATGTGGTTTTCATTTGAATCTCCCTGAGGGCTCGTGATGATGAACATTTTTTCATCTGTCTGATAGCTATACATATGCCTTCTTTGGAGAAGTGTCTGTTCATACCTTCTGCCCATTTATTATAAGATTGTCTGTTTTGTGTGTGTTGAGTTTGAGGAGTTTATAGATCCTGGATATCAACCTTTTGTCTCTACTGACATTTGCAAATATCTTCTCCCATTCCGTGGGTTGCCTCTTTGTTTTCTTGATTCTTTCCTTTGCTGCACAGAAGCTTTTGTTCTTGACGAAGTCTGAAAAGTTCATGTTCACTTTTGTTTCCTTTGTTTTTGGAGACATATCTTGAAAGAAGTTGCTGTGGCTGATATTGAAGGGATTACTGCCGATGTTCTCCTCTAGGACTCTGATGGATTCCTGTCGCCCATTGAGGTCTTTTATCCATTTTGAATTTATCTTTGTGTGTGGTGTAAGAGAATGGTCGAGTTTCATTCTTCTACATATAGCTGTCCAGTATTCCCAGCACCATTTTTTGAAGAGACTGTCGTTGTTCCAGTGTATATTTTTTCCTGTTTTGTAGAAGATTATTTGAGCGTGGAGTTGAAGGTCCATATCTGGGCTCTCTACTCTGTTCCACTGGTCTATGTGTCTGTTTTTATGCCAGTACCATGCTGTCTTGGTAATCACAGCTTTTTGGTAAAGCTTGAAATCAGGTAACATGCTGTCCTCAGTTTTATTTTTGTTTTTCAACATTTCCTTAGTGATATGGGGTCTTCTTATTCCATACACATTTTTGGATTATTTGATTCAGTTCTTTGAAAAATACTGGTGGAATTTGATCGGAATGGCAGTAAAAGTATATATTGCTCTAGACAATATAGACATTTTCACAATGTTTATTTTTCTGATCCAAGAGGATGGAATGGTCTTCCATCTTTTTGTGTCTTCTTCAATTCTTTCAGGACTGTTCTTTAGTTCCTCGAGTACAGTTCCTCTTTGGTTAGGTTCATTCCCAGGTATCTTATGGTTCTTGGTGCTATAGTAAATTGAATCAATTCTCTAACTTCCCTTTCTGTATTTTCAATGTTACTGTATAAGAAAGCCACTGATTTCTGTACATTGACTTTGTATCCTGTCACGTTGTTGAATGGCTGTATGAGTTCTAGTAGTTTGGGGCTGGAGTCTATTGGGCTTTCCATATAAAGAATCATGTCATCTGTGAAGAGAGAGAGCTTGACTTCTTCATTGCCAATTTAGATACTTTTTATTTCCCTTTGTTTTTTGATTGCTGTTGATAGGAATTTTAATAATATGTTGAACAAGAGTGGTGAGAGTGGGCACCCTTGTAGTTTTCCTGATCTCAACAGGAAGGCTTAATGCTTTGTGCCATTGAGGATGATATTTGCTGTGGGTCTTTCATAGACAGACTTGACAAAGTTCATGAATATTCCTTCTATCCCTATAGTTTGAAGCGTTTTAATCAGAAATGAATGCTTGATTTTGTCAAGTGTTTTTTCTGCATAAATTGAGAGGACCATGTGGTTCTTCTCTCTTCTCTTATTGATTTTTTGTATCACATTGATTTGCGAATGTTGAACCATCCTTATATCCCAGAGATAAATCCCACGTGGTCATGGCGGGCAAAATTCTTAATGTGTTTTTGGATCCTGTTTGATAGGATCTTTTTGAGAATCTTAGCATACATATTCTTCAGTTATATTGGTCTGAAATTCTCCTTTTTGGGAGGGTCTTTGGTTTGGGAACCAGGGTAATGCTGGCTTCGTAGAAAGAGTCTGGAAGTTTTCCTTCTGCTTCAATTTTTGAAACAGCTTCAGAAGAAGAGGTGTCATTTCTTCTTTGAAAGTTTGGTGGAATTCCCCAGAGAATCCATAAGGACCTGAGCTCTTGTTTTGGGGTCATGTTTGATCACTGCTTTAATTTCGTTACTAGTTATCAGTCTATTCAGGTTGTCAAAGTCTTCCTGGTTCAATTTGGGAGTTTTAACATTTCCTGGAATGCATTCATTTCATCTAGGTTGCTTAGTTTTCTGACATATAAGTGCTGATAATAACTTCTGATGATTGTTTCTATTCCCTTGGTGTTAGTTGTGATCTCTCCCTTTTCATTCATAATTTTATGAATTTGGGATTTCTCCTTTTTTTTTTTAAGATTAGTGTAGCCAAAGGTTTATCCATCTTATTGATTCTTCAAAAAAAACCGCTTATAGTTTTATTGATACTTTCTACTGTATCTCTGATTTCTACCTCATTGATCTCTGCTCTAATCTTGATTATTTCCCTCTTATGTGTGAAGTTGGTTTCAATTGTTTTTGATTCTCCAGTTCTTTAAGGTCTAGATATAGATGGTGTAGTCTGCTTTTTTTTTTTTTTTTTTTTCATTTTGTTGAAGGAGTCTGGATGGCTATGTCTATGAATCCTATTACCCCCTTAGGACCGCCTTTTCTGTATCACATAAGTTTTGGACCAAAGTGTCTTTATTCTCATTGGTTTCCATTAATTGTATCAGTTCTTCTTTGATCTCCTGGTTGATCCAAGCATTCTTAAGCAAGGTGGTCTTTAGCTTCCAGGTGTTTGAGTTCCTCCCGAAACTTTTCTTGTAATTGATGTCTAGTTTCAAATCATTGTGATTTGAGAATATTCAGGAAATAGTATCAGTTTTTTGGTATTGGTTGAGTCCTTATTTATGACCCAGTATGTGGTCTATTCTCCATAAGGTTCCATGTGCAGTTGAGAAGAATGAGTATTCTGTTGTTATAGGGTGAAATGTTCTGTATGTATCTATGAGGTCATTCAATGCTCCTGTTTCATTATGGATTTTCTGTTTGGATGATCCATCTATTTCTGAGAGAGGCGTGTTACGATCTCCTACTATTAATCTATTCATATTAATATGACTCTTTATCTTGACTAACAGTTTTCTCATGTAATTGGCTGCTCCCATGTTGGGGGCATAGATTTTTACAATTGATAGATCATCTTCATGGATAGTCCCTTTAAGAATTATGTAATGTCCTCTGTATCTCTGACTACAGTCTTTAGTTTAGAATCGAATCTGTTTGATATGAGAATCATTACCTCGGCTTACTTTTGAGGCCCATTGTCATGAATGATGTTTCTCCATCCCTTCACTTTCAGTCTGGGTATAACTTTCCATTAGAAATGGGTCTCTTTTAGATACCATATGTATGAGTCCTGTCGTTTTATCCAATCTGTAACCCTGTGTCATTGTATAGGCCCTTTTAGGCTATTCACATTAAGAGTGATTATTGATAGATATGTTTTTATTGAATTGTGTTAAATTTGAAGACTTTCTTTCTGTAGATTGTCTCTATATTTCTGTTCAATGCTATTCTTAGGATTTTTCCTCTTTTATAGAACCCTCCCTTAATATTTCCTGCAGTGTTGGCTTGGTAGTTGCACTTTCTTTTAAGCCTTGCCAGTCTTGGAAACCCTTTATCTCTCCATCCATTTTGAATGTCAGTCTTGGTGGGTAAAGTATTTTTGGCTGCATGTTCTACTCATTTAGTAACCTGAAAAATCTTGCCAGCCCTTGTTAGCTTGCCAGGTCTCTGTAAACAGGTCTTACATTATTCTGATGAGCTTTCCTCTGTAAGTAAGGAGGCTCTTTGTCCTAGCGTCTTTCAAGAGATTGTATCTACACTTTTCATTTCTCATTTTTACAATAAGGTGACTTGATTGTTTCTGAAATCTATAATCTTGGGGGGAGACTGTTCTGCATCTAATATATGAATAACACTCTTAGGGGATGGTGTGTCTCGCTCATTACTCAGGCTCTGATAGCAGAGCGTGGGGCGAGAGCACGAGGCTGGGCTTTCACACAGCTCTCTCAAGGGAGGGTGAGTGGCGTGAGCATCTCAGGCTTAGATAGCAAGGCTGTGCATTATGTTGGTGGCTAGGCTCCAAGCACATCACAGGAGATGGACCCCATGCATTCTCGGGTGCACTGGTGGCTCAGAGTCCAAGACCTAGTTTCTTAGCCACACTCTCTCTGTCTCAGCAGCAAGGGAGACCGTCCTAGGTCAGGGGACTTTAGCCCCTGTCCTTAGTCCCTTAATTCCCACAATTTACCCCCATGATTATTTGCACTTTTTCAGTGCTTTCAACCAGACTGCAAGTTAATGCTGGTCCCCAGACACAGGGCACTCTCTTATTGGGGTATTACATTCCAATTGGTCAGCTCTGGTGGCTCGTTCACCACTTTTGTTTATCTTTCAATATCAGTCTGACCTTCCCACTCCGCTCTTCCTACCCTGTAGAGATGTAGACATATAATTCTGTATTGCTGATTTCATGGGTGATCAGAATTCTTTGGTAGGTAATCAGCTCACTTTAGGGTACAGGTGGAAATGGCACCTCCTCCTACTTCCCATTGTCTCATCTCACATAACACTCATAATGAAATATCAAGATATAGGAAGTCGGTCTTTTTTGGATAGCAATTCAATGTGAAATGCCTTGAAAACTCAAATCCCATCACTTTCAGGCATAATACCTGCAAAAACCGTCAAATTTAGTCTTCTTTTATGAACATGCATTCTCACTAAACTGCCTTGAAAGACACACATGTTAGAGTCATATTGTTTGTCCCCTTTTCCCTGCTTTTTCACATGTTTCGTGACTAACGTAAGAGAATGAAATCATACGTTATTTGTCTTTCTGAGTCTGACAGATGTGACGTAGCCCAATGCTCTCCACAACTCTGCAACAAGTGGCAAATGGCAATAATCCATTCTTGCTTATGCATTGGTAAGAGTCTGTGGTGCTTTTGAAAGACAGTGAGATGGTAGTAGTGTCTGGGAACTAGAGGCTTGGGCTTCAGCCATGAACACAACTGGAGGACTAAAATATGAACTGCAACTTGGCAGAAATTGACCCAAAGCCTACAAATCACTCTACAGCAGAAGAGAAAAGAGTTGCATAGACTATGAGAGAAGATTGGAGACATGGTTTAGGAGAGACATGGGCAGTTGGTGCTTTAGAGCCAGTAAGACAATGCAAAAGACAAAATCACAGGAGAGAGGAGCACTCTGGAAACGCACAAGGAAAATGTTTCCCAATACCATTGGCTGTGACAAGCAGAGGATCTGAATGGCACGAGTTTTTGCCAACAAAGGGTCTTGATGCCTGGAGATTTCAGATCAGCAGGCTTGGCAGACATCGACTCAAGGGAACATTGTGTTTCCCCTGGAGAGGACACCAACAAGCAACCAGGTGCAGAGAGCCTGAAAACCATGATCAGATACAATACCAGGAGACACAGTGGGAGATGGCTTCGGGCAATGCATCCGTGAAAGGCAGTGTTCGTAGAGATGACCCAATGGGGGCAAAAGAATATTTGGTCTCTCCACCCAGCAGCATGAAGACTGAGCTACTGGCCAAAGACAGGAGGGTGAGGACATTAGCTGCCTCATCTGCAAAAACGAAGTCCCTAATGTGGAATACGTAGAGGACTGACTTTCTCAGTCCAAATTTCTTAGTCCCAGGAGAAGAGACTCTTCCATAGGATACTAGAAGAAAGCCCTGCCCACATTCTCTCTTTTGACAACAGAATTCTTCAGACCTTTGTTCTGTTGAGTTGGTTGGACATCACCTTTCACAGGCACACCAGAGCACACCAAGCTAAACCTCACCATATTCAGTCCAAACAACAAAACTCAAAATGGCAGACAAGGAGAGCCTCAGCAGAAGACTGCCCTCAAGGACAAGGGACAAGCATAACACAACAGCAGAAGGCATGCATGCCACACAACCCGAGACCCCTCCAGGGCTATCATGAGATAGTGATATCATATGTCTTTTCTCTTTCAGACACGGATAGATATGACGTAGCCCACAACTCTAGCACATGAGGTAGTGGCAAAAATTCATTCTTGTAGGCTTGTGTAAGAGTTTGTGGTGCGTTTGGAGGACAGTGAAATGGTAGTAGTGTCTGGGAACTCCAGTTTGTCTTCAGGACTGAACACAACTTGGAGATTAGCACATCAAGAGCAATATGGCAGTAAATGACCTGAAGGCAACAAACAAAACTCCGCAGCAAAAGAGAAAATAAGTAGCAAATACTATGGGTGAAGTTGGAGACATGGCTTTGGGGAGACCTGGTCTGTTGGTGCTTCAGAGGGCAATGAGCCAACGCAAAAGCCAAAGGCACAGGAGACAGGAGCACATGGGAATCCACAAGGAGCATGTTTCCAGAAGCCATTGGATGTGGCCATCAAAAGGTGTGAATGGCATGAGTTCTTGACAACAATGGGTCTTGAGGCCTAGAGATTTAAGATTAGCAGGCTTGCAGACATAGACTGGAGAGAACACTGAGTTACTCCTGTAGAGGAAACCAACAAGCAAGCAGGTGCAGACAGCCTATAAACCATGATCAGAGACAATACCAGGAGACACAGTGGGAAGATGGTGGATTCTGGCAGTGCATCCGTGAAAGGCAATATGCAGGGAGATGACTCATTGGTGGCAAAAGAAATTTTGGAATCTTGTAAGAGCAGCATAAATACCGAACTACTGTCCAAAGACAGGATGCTGAGGACATTAGCTGCCTAACCTGCAAACACAAAGTCCGAATTGAGCAACACTGGGGGACTCTCTTCCTCAGTCCACGTTGCTTAGACCCAGGAGGACAGACTCTCCCATAGGGGAAAAGAAGAAAACCCTGCCTACATGATCTCTCCTGACCACTGCATTCTGCAGGCATTTGTTCTGATGATTTGGTTCAACATCTCCTTTCACAGGTACACCAGAGCCCACCAAGTTAAACCTGAAACCATTTTACTTAACACCAAATACTCCAAACGGCGGGCAAGGAGAGCCTCTAAAGAAGACTGGCCTCAAAGACAGGGGAAAGCCATAACACAACAGCAGTTGGCATGCTTGCCACACACCTGTGAGACTCTATCAGGGACCAGCCCTTGAGCAATCCATGATCTCTTATTCCAAAAGAAATTACCTTCAGTGTAGAAAACAGAATGGGATTTTTGAATACAGAGAACAAGTCAGAGAATTAGATCCAATGCAAAGATGGACGAATGAATTGATGCCGAAGAAAAAGAGCAAGAAATAATCATGGCCAGGAAATCAAAGTGAAACCTCTACATGTACAATGCCTGCCGAAGGGTTGCAAGTAGTTATTGTCTATAATAAGGAGGTATTAAAAGACAAAGATTGGATCCCATGGTGTGTCCATCAGTTCAGAATAAGCCTTCAGCTCAACACATGATCCCAGGGTCATGGCATCGACTCTGGTCTCAGATTCCCTACTCTGGGAAAAGTCTGCTTCTCCCTCTCTAGCTCCACCCCGATTGTGATCTCTCTGTCTCTCTGTCAAACACATGTATGTTCATCATTTGCCAAAAAGACAAACACAAAAACAAAAAGAGTTTACAAGAATTTATTGGGGCCAGAGAATGGTTTATTTAATTTGGACCTCAGTCCCTATGGAAGGCAGCCAGTTACAGAGCACCTCCCACCATCCTTAAATGCCAGACCTTTGCTCTGTGCTCTGTTGTTAATTCTCTTGTTCTTTGTCTTCCTGTAACTCCTCACCAACCAGTACAATCCATTGTCTATCCCGCTGTCATGACCCTTTGTTTTCACATTGTTCAACCTCTTTTGGCTCCATTACAACAAGACTGTATTCTGCAAGAGGCATTGTTTGGTTATCACATGAAACCACTTGAGGGATGGTAATGAGCAGGTTAAGGCAAGATTGTGCTGCCACTACTCCATTCAGTTCCCCAGTGAGTAGTTGCACCACCCTGTGGGAATGCTCATGGTTCTTTGACATTCAAATCGACTTCAATGAGGACTTTTGGAGATACATGTTGTCATCCTAAAACGGGCATGGAAGCCTTTTAGATGGCTTGGCTTTGGCTATGGGTTTCTTCCAACATGCTCCACGCTTACTCACGTGGACTCCAAATACATGCGTCCATTCTGGGCCTCACGTTCTATGTTGCAGAGTCTGCTTTTGGTGCTTGGTCAGTTTTGATGATTGGAAGACTGTTTTGGCATGATTTCTGGAGACACTGGAAGTTCTCGAGTACTTGCTGTTGAAGACTCCAAACATGTGTTTGGCATAGTTGTGGGTGTTCCCTGGGAGCTTTCCTTGGGTGGCCCTTTTCTCTGTCAGAAGCACCCTGATTGGCTGGGAGGAACATACCTATGTGTGGGACGTGGTGTTCCTCACCTGAGTCTTTCTTTGAGGCCTGATTCTTTCTTGGCCCTTTGTGGGTAAGATGGAATGGTGGATTCTTGCCTTTCTCTGGAGTCCAGAGGGCTGGTGCTGACTGTCATGACCAAAGACTACGTATTCGGCCACAGAGAAGATGATACGGACTTGTTTTGCAAACTGCCTTGGTGAGAGACCCAGGCAGATCCAGCTGTTTGGAAGGGCTTGTGATCCTCTTGGCCCACTCATGACTACTCCAGCCAAGTGTAGTGATCAGGCATGGCTATGACCTCAAAGCTTTGTGACATCACAGAAGCTGATTTCACTGAAGCAGCAGTCCCTCTCTCATAACCTTTGAGTCCTATTCTTTGAGAAAAGCTACTGGAAGTACAGATTAACAGCCCTCTGAGCCTGATCAAGAACTCAAGTAGTTTTGTGTGTTAATTACCCACTTCCCCTTTTTAGACAAAGAGAAAAGAAAATAATGACCAGTATACGATCCTTTGGGCTAACATTTCTCCAGAGACGGCAAGGATTTCCTATTTCCACTGCAATCTAGAGATCTCAGTAAACAATGAGGCCTCTTGGGTATCATCAGATCTCTGTGGGGTTTGTCATTCTGTGGGTGAGAGAGTCCTTTCTCAGCATCTTTTCACTACGGGTCAGTGATGACTAAGGTATGGAAAGTTCCCTTACAAGGAAAAATGTTAGGACATGGATGTATTGTGCTGTGTGTGTCCTCATATTCTACTGTTCTGAAACCGAAGTCATAAGGGATTAAGGCTCTATCTACCTGGTTTTGCCTTAAACACCTTTTCAAAGGCTTCAAGGAGAGAGACATTTTGCATGAGAGCTAATGCTGAAGGAAGAGCCCTGGACAGCACTCCTTTCATCATTAGTTAACTTACCTGATGTGGTATTGAATATAGACATGTTGACTAAGTCTCTTTAATCAGAGGAAAAGGAATGGCCTATATCAATGGCCTGCAATGCCACTCAAGCAGAACTATGGATTGAGCCACAATGACCTTGCAAAGACTAGTGGATAAAGAAGGTGTGGTCCATATTGGCAACAGAGTATTCCTCAGCCATCAGGGAGGAAGAACACCTGGTACTTGCATTGACATGAATGACACAGGACTGGTTGATGCGAAATGAAATAGGCAAGCATAAAAAGCAAATATCATATGGCTTCCCTCCTATGTGCTGCAGGAGAAAACCATAGCCCTTAGTAGATGGAAGGGAAAACTGAAGGAGAAGACGTCAGAGAAGGAGACAAACCAGGAGTAACTCAGGTATCTGAGAACCAATCTGAGGGGAACAGTAATGAGAGACATGCAGGCATGTGGGAACTGGCTAATGGGTCTTGAGGAGTTGTGGCATATCTTAGGATAAACACTAGGTCGTACATGGAACTAAAGCAGCAATGCATGCTGTGTCAAAACGTATTATGGTTGATAGGCTGGCTTTCTCAATATAACAAAAAAATAAAATAAAATCAAACTGGGTCTTTCAAAAGCAGATGAGGACAGACATAGAAAAGGAAAGAATTATATTTTTATTATTCTTACTTATTAAAACAGCATGGAATTTGTTTCCTTATTGGGTCTTTATATTTGGAAAATAGAGTCTCCCAGCCTCCTTCATTTCTCGAATCGATTTGAAGAAATGAGATTGCCTTCATTAAATGTCTAGAAGTGTTTACCAGGAAAATGATTTGGATCTGGCCTCCTGTGTGATGCGAGTTGTTTGATTATGCTTCAAATCCTTTAGTCACTAATAAAGAGCTCAGATTTTGTAGTGTTCCTGACCTAATCTTGGGAGTGTATATGTGTCTGGGAATTTATTCTTTTCTTTTAGTTCTTGGATTTGGTGGCATATGTTGTAGAGGGGTCTTTTAGGTTATTTTTTCCCCTTTCTATTAGATGTCATGTGGTCTCATACTTTCAGTTTTATGCTTGTCTCCCTATTTTATCCAGGTAATGGTTCCTCCAGTTTGTTAACTTTTCAAAACTGACATGTGAGTTCCCCTGATTTCTTCTTATTGGATTGTTTGTATTTCTTTTATTTCAATGATCCTATGTATTATTACACGTCTTTTTCTGTTTAGGATTTTATTTCTTCTTTATTTAGTTTCTTATGGCATCCAGTTAGGTTAATTTTTTTGGTGTTCTTAATTTTTGGAAAAACACGCATTTAACCCTATATTCTTTCCCGATAAAATTGTTTGACATCATCCCAAAAGTTACTTTACTTTCTTTCATTAAAGGTACTTTATGATTTTATTTCTTTGATTCACTGCTTGTTAGGGAGTATGTTTTGTTTTCCACCTATTAGTTTCTGGCTCTGTTTCCCTTTAGTAAGTAATTTATTTACGTTTTCATACTTTTGTGGTCATAAGTACACATTATAGGAATTAAATTCTCTTCTATTAATTAAGGCTGGCATTGGACATCAGCACTGGATCTGTGATAGACAATGCTAAGTCAGCCTTTGGGAAGAACTTTTCTTATGGTCCTCAGAGACACAATCTAATGGTTGTGTCCCCAAAGCTCAGGTGGTCTAGAGAGAGCCCATTACCACGTCTGTTATTACTTACCACCTTTCCATCTGCATGATCTGTCCTGTGCTGAAAGTGGATATCATAGTCCCCAACAATATTGGAATGTGCTGACCATATCCCTTCATTTCTTTTAATATGCTTCCAACATTTAGATACACCCACGTTGCATGTGTATGTTGGCAATTTGTCCAAGTTCCTGATGTTTTGATGCTCCATCAAGACAAAACACTTTCTGGTAATCTCTTGTCTCTCGAAGGCATAATCACTCTATCTGCCATATGCACAATCACTTTGGCTCTCTTCTCCTTGCCAATTGCATAACCAATGTCTTCCAGTTCCCTCACTTTCAAGCTATGTGTATCATTATAGTCAAAAGAAATCTCCTATGGGCAACATATGTTTGAGCTCATTTTGTTAAGTTTCATTTCTTGTTGACTTTTTTTGCCTTTTTTAAAATTTTTCTTCCAGTCCAACAATATGTTTGTAGTCATAGGAGACTTAGTCCTGAATACTTGAACTTATTATTCATAAGTACAGAGTTACCTTTCTCATTTTGGTTGATTTCTGACTTAGATTCTCTTTGCCTTTCCCCCTTATAATATTTTCTTTCAGGTTTGCTTCTTTTGGTGTGATTCCTCAATTCCTTCACATCTTTTGTCGTCTTATCTGTGTGTGTGTGTGTGTGTGTGTGTGTGTGTGTTTGTCTGTGTGCATGTATATGTGTGTGTTGACTGTGTGTTTCACATAACACTTATTTTTTTTAATTTTTTATTATTTCTTTTCTGCATAACAGTATTCATTGTTTTTGCACCACGACCCATGCTCCAGAAATTCATGCCCTCTTTCATACCCACCACCTGGTTCCCCCACTCTTGAATCCCCGCCCATTCAAAATGCTAAGATTGATTTTCAGAGTCCATAGTCTTTCATCGTTTCCTCCCATTCTAGTTTCCCTCAACTCCCTTCACCTCTTTATCTCCCTTTGTCCTCAGTGATATTTGTTATGCTCCACATAAGTGAAACTATATGATAATTGACTTTCTCTGCTTGACTTGTTTCACTCAGCATAATCTCTTCCAATCCCGTCCATGTTGCTACAAAAGTTGGGTATTCGTCCTTTCTGAAGGAGGCATAGTATTCCATAGTGTATATGGACCACATCTTCCTTATCCATCTGTTCGTGGAAGGGCATCTTGGTTCTTTCCACTGTTTGGTGACCGTTGTCATGGCTGCTATAATTATTGGGGTAGAGATGGCCATTCTTTTCACTACATCTGAATCATTAGGGGAAATACACAGTAGTGTAATGGCAGGGTCATAGGGACGCTCCATTTTTAATTTCTCGAGGTATCTCCACACTGTTCATAGTGGCTGCACCAACTTGCATTCAACCAAGAGTGTAAGAGGGATCCCTTTTCTCCACAACCTCTCCCACATATGCTGTTTCCTGTCTTGCTAATTTTGGCCATTCTAACTGGTGTATGGTGGTATCTAAATGTGGTTTTCATTTGATTCTTCCTGATGGCTTGTGATGAACGTTTTTTAATGTGTCTGTTAGCCATTTGTATGTCTTCATTGTTGAAGTTTCTGTTCATATCTTCTTCCCATATTTTATATGATTGTATGTTTTTATGTGTTTTGTTTGAGTTCTTTATAGATCCTGGATATCAACTTTTTCTCTGTACTGTCATTTGCAAAAGTATCTTCTCTCATTCCATGGGCTGCCTCTTTTTTTGTTGACTGTTTCCTTTGCTGTACAGAAGCTTTTGATCTTGATGAAGTCCCAAAAGTTCATGTCCACTTTTGTTTCCTTTGCCTTTGGAGACATATCTTGAAAGAAGTTATTTTTGCTGATATCAAAGAAGTTACTGACTTTGTTCTCCTCTAGGATTCTGATGGGTTCCTGTCTCATGTTGAGCTCTTTTATCCATTTTGAGTTTATCTTTGTGTAGCATGTAAGAGAATGGTTGAGTTTCACTATTCCACTTATAGCTTCCCAGTTTTCTCAGCACCATTTATTGAAGAGACTGTCTTTTTTCCACTGTATATTTTTTCCTGTTTTGTTGATTATTTGTCCATAGAGTTGAGGGTCTATATCTAGGCTCTCTACTCTGTTCCACAGGTATATGTGTCTGCTTTTACACAAGGACTATGATGTCTTGTTGGTCACAGTTTTGTAGTAAATCTTGATATCAGGTAACACAATACCCCCAGTTTTATGTTTCTTTTTCAAGATTTCCTTAGCAATTTGTAGTCTTTTCTTATTTCATACAGATTTTTGGATTATTTTCTCCAGTTTTTTGAAGAATATCGGTGGAATTTTGATTGAAATGGCATTAAAAGAATAGATTGCTCTAGGCAGTATAGATATTTTAACAATGCTTATTCCTCCAATCCAAGAGCATGGAATGGTATTCCATGTATTTGGGTGTTCTTCAATATCCTTAATGAGTGGTTTGTAGTTCCTTGAGTACAGTTCTTTACCTCTTTGGTTGTGCTGTATTCTGTAGGATTTGTAGTTTGCGGGTGGAGTCTTTTGGGTTTTCCATATAATCAATCATGTCATCTGTGAAGAGAGAGAGTTTGACTTTTACATTGCCAGTTTGGATATCATTTATTTCCCTTTGTTGTCTGATTGCTGTTGCTAGGACTTCTAATACTATGTTGAACACGAGTGGTGAGACTGGGAATCCTTGTCATGTTCATGATCTCAGTGGGAAGGTTGCCATCTTTTTCCCAATTAGGATGATATTTGCTGTGGGTCTTTCATAGGTAGATTTGATGAAGCTCAGGAATGTTCCCTTTATCCCTATACTTTGAAGTGTTTTAATAAGGAACAAACACTGGATTTTGTCCAATGCTTTCTCTGCAACAATTGAGAGGACCACGAGATTCTTCTCTCTTCTCTAATTGACTTGTTCTTTTACATTGATTGATTTGTGAATGTTGAACCATCCTGGTAGCCCAAGGATAAATCCCAGCTGATCATGTTGGATAATTTTTTTAATGTGTTGTTGGATAATGTTTGCTAGGATGTTGTTGAGAATCCTAGCATCCATATTGATCATGATATTGGTCTGAAATTCTTCTTTTTGTAGGATCTTTGCCTGGTTTGGGGATCAGGGTAATGCTGGCTTCCTAGGAAGTGTCTGGAAGTCTTCCTTCTGCTTCAATTTTTTGAAACAACTTCAGGAGAATAGGTGTTATTTCTTCTGTGAAAGTTTGGTTGAATTCCCCAAGGAATCCATATGGTCCTGGGATCTTGTTTTTTGGGACTTTTTTTTTTATCACTGCTGCAATCTCGTTACTAGATATCGGTCTATTCAGGTTGTCAATTTCATCCTGGTTAAATTTTGGGCGTTTATAGTTTTCTAGGAATGCATCCATTTCATATAGGTTACTTAGCTTACTGGCATATAACTGTTAATAATAACTTCAAATTATTGTTTCTACTTCCATGGTGTTAGTTGTAACCAATTTTCATTCATTTTTATGAATTTAGGCTTTCTCTCTTTTCTTTTGGATTATTGTGGCCAATGGTTTATTGATCTTATCGATTCCTTAACAAAGAAACAGCTTCTAGTTTCATTGATACATTCTCCTGTATTACTGGTTTCTACCTCATTGATCTGTACTCTAATCTTGATTATTCCCCTCTTATGTGTGGAGTTGGTTTGATTTGTTGTTGATTCTCCAGTTCTTTAAGGTGTAGAGACAGCTCGGGTATTCTGGATTTTTCCATTTTTTGTTAAAGGATGTTTGAATGACTATGTATTTCCCCCTTAGGACAGCCTTTGATGTGTCCATAGGTTTTGGACTGAAGTGTTTTTTTTTCTAATTGATTTCCATGACTTATTTCAGTTCTTCCTTGATCTCCTGGTTGATCCAAGCATTCTTAAGCAAAGTAGTTTCTAGCTTCCATGTGTTTGAGTTCCTTCTGAACTTTTCCTTGTGATTGAGCTCCAGTTTCTGAGCACTTTGATCTGAGAATATACAGGGAATATTCTCTGTCTTTTGGTATCAGTTGAGTCCTGATTTGAGATGCAGTATGTCGTCTATTTTTGAGAAGGTTCTATGTGCACTTGAGAAAAATGAGTAGTCTGTTGTTTTAGGGTCGAATATTCTGTATATATCTATGAGGTCCACCTGGTCCAATGTGTCATTCATGCTCTTATTTCTTTATGAATTTTCTGCTTCAATTATCTATCTACTTCTGGGAGAAGCATGTTAATATCTCCTACTATTAATGTATTCATATCAATATGACTCTTTATCTTGATTAACCGTTTTTTATGTAATTGGCTTCTCCCCTATTCGGGGCATAGATATTTACAATTATTAGGTCATTTGGTGGATAGTTCCTTTAAGAATTATGTAGTGTCCTCCTTTGTCTCTGACTACAGTCTGTAGTTTAAAATATAATTTGTCTGATATGAGGATTGCTACCTCAGCCTTCTTTTGAGGTCCATTGGAATGAAAGATGTTTCTCCATGTCTGGGTGTATGCTTAGCTTCAAAATGGATCTCTCATAGACATAATACGGATGGGTCCTGTCATTTTATCTGATCTGCAACCCTATGTCATTTTAAGGGCACATTTAGGCCATTCACAAGAGAGTGATTATAGATAGATATGTTTTTATTGAAATTGTATTACCTTTGAAGACTTTCTATCTGTAGATTGTCTCAATATTTATGTTCAATGTTATTAGGATTTTTCTTTTATAGAACCCCCTCATAATATTTCCTGCAGTGTTGTCTTGGTGGTTGTATGATCTTTTAAGCCTTAGCAGTCTTGGAAACTTTTTATTTCTCCATCCATTTTGAATGTCGATCTTGATGGATTACGTATTCTTTGCTGGATGTTCTTCTCATTTAGTACCTGAATATATCTTGCCATCCCTCTCTGGCTTGCCAAGTCTATGTGGACAGGTCTAACGTGATCCTAATGGGATTTCATCTGTATGTAAAGAGCCTCTATGTTCTAGCAGCTTTCAAGATATTCTATCTACACTTATGATTTCTCAATTTTACACTCAGGTGCCTTAATTTTTTTTTGAATCTATAATCTTGGGGGGTGACCGTTATACCTCAAGTACATGAATGTTGGATCCAATCACGAGATTGGCAAAATTTTCATGAAGATCTTGTTCCACTATATCTTCTACACTTCTTTCTTTCTCCTCCCCTTCAGAGATCCGTATAATTCTGACGTTGGAAACTTTATTTCCCTGATTCTGTTTTAATGGCTTCTAAGCTGTTTTTTTTTTTTTTCAAGGCTTCCTCCTCATTCTTTCTCTATATGTATTTGTGCTCCAGATTACTAGTTCTATCTTCTTTTGCAGTTAACGTAGCATCTAGAGAATTTAGATTAGATTAGAACTCATTGAGAGCAGTGTGGACCTCATCCCTGGTGGCATTCAGTTCTGCCCTATTCAATTCATTTTGGTCATTCATGGCTTTCTGCAAACTAACTATTGCCTGGATAATTGTGAGCCTGAACTCTCTTTTGACATATTGTCTATGTAGATCGCCATTAGCTCTGTTGCAGAAGGTCCATCCTCTGTATTTTTCTTCTGTTGCACGTTCCTCCTCCTAGTCATTTTGGTGAGAGATAACTGAATGGATATAGCTGGATGTATCGAATGTGGTACAGTCAACGTACACCCTGGAATGCTTCTGAGCAATGAAAATTCCCCATTGAAATGAGTGAAAAAAAGTGAAAAGAGAGAGAGAGAAGAAAAAAAAAAAGTGAAGATAACAGAGAAGGTTTAGCCCAAATGGGCCCAAAGGAAAGATTTATGAAGTTTACTAAAAAAAAAAAAAAAGAAAAAAGAAAAAGAAAAGAAAAAGGAAAAGACTGATAAAATATATGACAAGAGAAAATATTTCTCTTTCATATAATTTTTCAGTCTTTTTGGTAGTCTGTCTATATAGATATATATCTATATCTAGGTAGGCATAGGTATATATCTATATAGACATATATATCTCTATATAGAGATATATGCCTGGATATATATCTCTATATATCTCTATATAGATATCTATATCTATAGATATTTATATCTATCTATATATATATATATATAGAGAGAGAGGCATATATAAATGTCATATATATGCCTGTAGATATATCTAGATATCTAGATATACATAGATATACATATTATAATCTATATATATCTATTATGTAAATCTATATATGTATATATATTATTAGTAGTGATAAATATCTACACATATGTGTATATATATATCTATATATGTGCATATATAGATATACATAATAGATATAGAGATTATATAGAGAGATATATAGAGATTATGGATATATAGAGATATATATATGGATATATAGATATATATAGAGATTATAGGTCATAATATATATATCTATATCTACATTTATAGTTATATCTACAGGCATATATATGACATTTATATACATATATACATTTATATACATATATACATATGTAGATATATAGAGATTATATATCTGTTATGTATATCTATATATAAATTATATATAATATATATTTATCTTTATTTAGATATATATATATACCTAATTAGGCATATATATCTATATATAGATATAGATATAGATGTAGATATTTAAATAAAGGAAGAACCTCGTCAAAAAGAACCCCAAGTAAAAAAAAAAATAAAAAATAAAAAAATAATAAAAAAAAAGAACCCCAAGTATAATAATTATATACTATCAGGACAAACACTAAAACACCGAAACACTGGTGAAACAAAAGATGGGAGAGTGGTGACAAATTCTCAGTGTGGGCAAGGAAGTTTATTGTGACACTTCGTGGATGTATCTTGATATCTTTGATATCTTTGTTAAAAAACTCTACTTTTTTAAGGTAATGGGGGATTAAAAATTGGTTTACCTATAAGGATAGCATTGATTGGGGAAGGGGATTACCTTGAAGTATAACTCATGTGAACATTATAAAATAAAAATAAAAAAGGAATAATCTATTCTTTGGGTGTTGAGTTTGCTAAGTTCTTTATAGATTCTGGACACTAGTCCTTTATCTGATATGTCGTTTGCAAATATCTTCTCCCATTCTGTCATTTGTCTTTTGATTTTGTTAAGTGTTTCCTTTGCTGTGCAAAAGCTTTTGATCTTGATGAAATCCCAATAAGTTTATTTTTGCCCTTGCTTCCCTTGCCTTTGGCATTGTTCCTAGGAAGATGTTGCTGCGGCTGAGGTCGAAGAGGTTGCTGCCTGTGTTCTCCTCAAGGATTTTGATGGATTACTTTCGCACATTGAGGTCCTTCATCCATTTTGAGTCTATTTTTGTGTGTGGTGTAAGGAAATGGTCCAATTTCATTTTTCTGCATGTGGCTGTCCAATTTTCCCAGCACCATTTATTGAAGAGGCTGTCTCTTTTTCCATTGGATATTCTTTCCTGCTTTGTCGAAGATTAGTTGACTGTAGAGTTGAGGGTCTATTTCTGGACTCCAAAGAACAAATAATTCAATCAAGAAATGGGCAGAGGACATGAACAGACTTTTCTGCAAAGAAGACATCCAGATGGCCAACAGACACATGAAAAAGTGCTCCATATCACTCTGCCTCAGGGAAATACAAATCAAAAGCACAATGAGACCTCACTTCACACCAGTCAGAATGGGTAAAATAAACATGTCAGGAAATGACAGATGCTGGCGAGGATGCGGAGAAAGGGGAACCCTCCTCCACTGTTGGTGGGAAAGCAAGCTGGTGCAGCCACTCTGGAAAACAGCATGGAGGTTCCTCAAAATGTTGAAAATAGAACTGCCCTATGATCCAGCAATTGCACTATTGGGTATTTACCCTAAAGATACAAACGTAGTGATCCAAAGGGGCACGTGCACCCGAATGTTTATAGCAGCAATGTCCACAATAGCCAAACTATGAAAAGAACCTAAATGTCCATCAACAGACGAATGGATCAAGAAGATGTGGTATATATACACAATGGAATACTATGCAGCCATCAAAAGAAATGAAATCTTGCCATTTGCGACAACATGGATGGAACTAGAGCGTATCATGCTTAGCGAAATAAGTCAAGCAGAGAAAGACAACTTTCATATGATCTCCCTGATATGAGGAAGTGGTGATGCAACATGGGGGCTTAAGTGGGTAGGAGAACAATAAATGAAACAAGATGGGATTGGTCACCATAAGTGACTCTTAATCTCACAAAACAAACTGAGGGTTGCTGAGGGGAGGGGGTTTGGGAGAAGGGGGTGGGATTATGGACATTGGGGAGGATATGTGCTTTGCTGAGTGCTGTGATGTGTTTAATCCTGGTATTTCACAGACCTGTACCCCTGGGGGAAAAATATATATGTTTATAAAAAATTTAAAAAAAAGGAATAAACTAGACTAAACCAAACTAAATTTAAACAAAAATTTTAAAAATAGGATGCAAAATAAAAACAAATATGTATGTATCAAAAAGTTCAGGTTAGAAGGTTAATATGGAATTTGATATACTGGACATCCCATGTGATGGTAAATAGGTTAAAAATTATCTATATAAAACAAATAAACCAGAATAGTTGGGATGAGTTAAAAATTAATGTTGTATATATGAAGTAGTGGTAGTTTTTCTCTTGTCTTTTTTTTTTTTTTTCTTTCCTGGATAGTTTTCTGGTGTAGAGGCCTGCCCAGTTGGCTTTCAGTCAATAAAGTTCCCTGATTTAAGTCCTCCCATAGGAGTGGGCTCTGAGGAATCGTGTTTTTTTCAGGTCTTTATTCTATGGAAGTATTTATGTTTGTTCAGTTTTTTTTTTTCTCTTGCCTTGACCGCTTTTGATGGTTTTTGGAGGTTTAGGAAAAAGCAACCTGCACCCCGATATTCCTCTCAGAGAAAAGCCTCAGTCTGCGCCCCTGTGGGTGCTTCGTGCCCATTTAATTCATCCTTGACCACTGGCAGAGCAGATTTTGTGCCACAGTCCCAGGGAACGCAGAATTTTCAGCTTGTACCCAAAACCATGGCAGCAGCGTCTTTCTGGGCAGCTCCAGATTGCCAATAAGTTCCAATCAGTAATCCCACACTGAGATTTTTACACTGGTCTGTGCTGGAAGTGCCTGGTCATTCTCTGTGTTCAAGTTATGGGCTTGCAAGCATCTCTCTCAGGGGAGTGTGTGGGGCGCACGTGTGTCTCATGGTCTGATAGTATGGCGCAGGTCTAAGAGCAATGTGCTGGTTCTTCACACACCTCTCTCAGGGGAGGCTGAGGGGTGCATGCCGCTCAGGCTCTGTTAGCAATTCTCATTGATATGCTGTCTGGCGAGGCTCCAAGCCCCTAACACTTGCTGGACCCCATGTGATCATGGGCGTGCTGGTGGCTCAGGGACAAAGACCTGGTTTCTCCAACCAGGGAGCGGTAGTAAGTCTGGGGGCTTAAGAACCTGTCCTTAGTTGCCCTTATTCACACAATTTACCCCCAGTATCATTATCTCTTCTTGAGTGCTTTCAACCAGAGTCCAAGTTAATGGTGGTCCCCAGACTCAGGGCACACTTGTATTGGGGTGTTACTTTCTAATCGGTCACCTTGGGTGGGTCCCTTCCACTTTTGTTTATTTCAATATCAATCCATTGTTCTTACTCCCCTTTTTGTGCCCACTATGTCTCTGCCCTGGTATAGATCCAGACATGTATAATTCTCATCTCAGGCTGATTTCATGGATGATCTGAGTTCTTTGGTAGGAAATCAACTCACATTGGGGTACAGGTTGAAACGGCGCCTCCTCCTACTCCCGCATCATCTTGTCTCATCTCACAAAACACTTATAATGAAATTTCAAGATATAGGAAGTCGGCATTTTATGGGTAGCAAATCAATTTCAATGTGCCCTGAAAATTCACATTCCATCACTTTCAGCCACATTACCTGCAAGTACATCCTATTTAGTCCTCTTTTATAAACACGTATTACCACTAACCTACCTACAAAGAAAGACAAAATTTTATGTGTCTGGTTGGAATTGTATTGCTTGTCTCTTTTCCCCTGCTTTTTCACATGTTTCTTTACTAACATGAGAGAGTGAAATCATATGTTATTTTTCTTTCTGAGACTCAGGGATGTGACATAGCAAAAAGCTCTTCACAACTTTGCCACATGAGGCAAGTAGCGAGAATTCATTCTTCCTTAAGGCTGGATAAGAGTCTGTGGAGACTTTGGAGGACAGTGAGATGGTAGTAGTGTTGGGAAACTCCAGGCTTGTCGTCAGCCATGAACACAACTGGAAGATGACTACATCAACTGCGACTGGTGGAAATTGACCTGAAGCCTACAAATCAAACTCCACATCAAAAAAGAAAAGAAGTCACAGAGACTATGGGAGAAGATTGGCTTAGGGAGAAGTGGGTGCTGGTACTTCAGAGGGCAGTGAGCCAATGCAAAAGACAAAAGCACAGGAGAGAGGAGAACACTGGGAACCCACAGGGAGCGTGTTTCCCAATGCCACTTACTGTAACCAGCAGAGGATATGAATGCAATGATTTTTTGCCAACCTTGTGTCTTGAGTACAGAGTTTTAAGATCATCAGTGTTGGCAGATATTGATTTGAGAGAATACTTTGTTTCTCATACAGAGGACCTCAACAAACAACAAATGATCTGGAAGCCATGATCAGAGACAATACCAGGAGACACACAGGGAAGATGGTGGGTTCTGGCAGTGGATCTGTGAGAGTCAGTGTTCGTTTAGATGACTCGATGGGGGCAAAAAAAAAAAAAATGGGGCTCTCACATAAGCAGCATAAAGACCGAACTACTGGCAAAGAAAGAACGGCTAGAACATTAGTTGCCTCACGTACAAAAACAAAGTCCCAACTCTGGGACATTAGGGGGACTGTGTTCCTCAGTCGAAGTTGCATAGTCAAAGAAGAATAGACTCTTCTGTAGGGGACTAGAAGAAAGCCCTTCCACCATGCTCCCTTCTAACCACAGAATTCTGCAGGAGTTCATTCTGTTGAGTTGGTTGAATGTCTCCTTTCACAGGCAAACCAGTGAACAGCAAACTAAACCTCACCATATTCAGCACATAAACCATACACTCAAATGGAAGGCAAGGAGAGCCCCTGCAGATGACTGCCTTAAAGCCAGAGGACAGCCACAACACAAGAGCAGAGGGCATGCACCCCACAAACACCCGAGACTCCCTCAATGGCCAGCCCTTGGCCAGTCCATGATCTCTTCTTCCTATAGACATTACCCTCAGGGTAGAAAACAGAATGGGCTTTGTGAATAGAGAAAAGATGACATAGACCTTGATGGAAGACTCAATTGATGCTGAGGAAAAGAATAAGAAATGACCATGGCCAGGCAATCAAAGTGAAACATCTAAATGTAACAAGCCCGATGGAGGTTAAAAGCAGCACCCAGGATACTCACTGTACATAGAAAAACACAGAAGACGTCAGGGAGTCTCGAAGCACAGAGATAAAAGTTATGAAAAAAAAAAAATAAAACATAGGGTCCCTGATGAAAAGATTGGTAGCAGACTGGATGCAAGGCCAGGAAGCTGGCAGAAGCAGAGGATCAAATTAGTGATCTGGAAGAAAAATACTGGAAAATAAAGGAAGATAAGCAAAAGAGAGAAGGAAGAATGATGGATCATGACAATGAGCTTAGGGAAATCATCGACTTCAAAGAATGGAAAGAGTTGCCTATTCTAGGAGACCTAGGAGTGAGAGAATAAAGAAGGCCAAATATTTCCTTGAGAAATCAGAGATGATAATGTCCCTCACTGGGAGAAGAAACAGAGTTCCATATTAAAAGGCACAGAGGACTCCCATCACCATCAACAGATGCAAAGCAACACAAGACATACTGCCATTCCCCCTGCAAAATATAGCAAAGGAGGAATTATCATTACTCAAATATGCATGGGAGATTAGTGTCTCCATAGTTAAGTCACTGACTTCAAGACTACAAGTTATACCAGCTCTCATAGCAGGTCAGATAGAGCAAGCAACACCAGTCCAAGCCAAAATCCATATCCCCAGCATTTGTGAACAATGACAGAGTCGTGGTCCTTGTCTAGAACTCAGAGCTATTAATAAGACAAAGATTTGGTCCTGGGGTGTGTTCATCAGTTCAGAAACTGAGCCTTAAGCTTAGCTCATGATCCCAGGGTCATGGCCTCATCTCTGGTCGCAGGTTCCCTGCTCAGGGACTACTATGATTCCCCTCCCCAACTCCACCCCTTGAGAGTGATCTTTCTGTCTCTCTCTTAAGTAGGTTCATGTATATCATTGACCTAAAACAAACAAACAAACAAAAAACAAAAAAATCAAAAAGCAAAACAAAACAACAACAACAACAAACAAACAAACAAAAAACCAGAACAAAACAAAACCAGTTTACAATGATTTACTAGGGTCAAAGGATGGTTTATTTAATTTGGACCTAGGTCCCTATAGAATGCAGTCAGGTACAGAGCACCTCCCACCCTCTTAAAATGACAGGCCTGCGCTCTGTGTTCCCTTGTTCATTCTCCTTTCTTTGTCTTCTTGTATCTCTTCACCTACCTGTATCATACACTTTCTGAACCGCTATAGTGGCCCTTTGTTGTCATACTGTTCATCCTTTCCTGGCTCCATTAGAAAATGCCCATCTTCTGCAAGAAGCACCGATTGGTTATTGCATGAAACCATTTGGGAGATGGTGAATAGAGGGTTAAGGCAGGCTTGTGCTGCCATATCTCCATTGAGTTACCTAGAGGGTAGCTACACAACCCTGCGAGAATGCTCAAGGTTCTTTGACATTTGTATCCTCTTCCATCTGTCATTTGGAGATAAACGTTTTCATATTGAAACGGGCAAGAGTGTCATTCAGATGGCTTCACTTGTGCTATAGGTGTCCTCCAACATGCTCCATACTTGCTCCTGTGGACTCCAAGTAAATGAGTCCATCCTGGGCTGAGGTTCTAGGGTGTAGAGTCTGCCTTTGGTTCTTGGTCAGTTTTGAAGATTGGGAGGCCATATGGCACGATTCCTTTTTGTTTTTTTAACATTTTATTCTTTTTAAAATTATGTTCTGTTAGCTAGCATATAATACATTATTAGTTTTTGATGTAGTGTTCAATGATTCCTTAAAAAATGTTTATATTTTATTTTTTGTTTGTGTTTTATTAATTATATTTATTTATTTTCAGCATAAAAGTATTCATTATTTTGGCACCACACCCAGTGCTCCATGCAATCTGTGCCCTCCATAATGCCCACCACCTGGTACCCCGACCTCCCACTCCCCGCCACTTCAAACCCCTCAGATTGTTTTTCAGAGTCCATAGTCTCTCGTGATTCACAACATCTTCCAACTTCCCAATTCCCTTCTCCTAACTCTTCATGTCCTCCATGCTATTTGTTATGCTCCACAAATAAGTGAAACCGTATGATAATTTACTCTTTCTGCTTGACTTATTTCACTCAGAATAATCTTTTCCAGTCGCGTCCATGTTGCTACAAAAGTTGGGTATTCATCCTGATGGAGGCATAATACTCAATTGTATAAATGGACCACATCTTCCTTATCCATTCATTCGTTGAAGGGCATCTTGGTTTTTTTCCATAGATTGGTGATCATGGCCTTGATGCTATAAACATTGGGGTACAGATGGCCCTTCTTTTCACTACATATGTATCTTTGGGGTAAATACCCTGTAGTACAATTGCATGATCATAGGGAAGTTCATTTTTAATTTATTGAGGAATCTCCACACTGTTCTCCAAAGAGGTTGAACCAACTTGTATTCCCACCAACAGTGTAAGAGGTTTCCCCTTTCTCTACTCCCCCTCCAACACATGTTGTTTCCTGTCTTGTTAATTTTGGCCATTATAACTGGTGTAAGAAGATATTTCAATGTGGTTTTAAATAGAATCTCCCTGAGGGATAATGATGATGAACATTTTTTCATGTGCCTGATAGCCATTTGTATGTCTTCATTTGAGAATTCTCTGTTCATAATTTCTGCCCAATTTTTTATATGATTGCCTGTTTTGTGTGTATTGAGTTTGAGTAGTTCTATATAGATACTAGACATCAACCTCTTGTCTGTTCTGTCATTTGCAAATATCTTCTCCCAGTCCGTGGGTTGCCTCTTTGTTTTCTTGACTGTTTCCTTTGCTGTGCAGAATATTTTGATTTTGATGAAGTCCCAAAAGTTTATTTTTGCTTTTGTTTCCTTTGTCTTTGGAGACATATCTTGAACAAAGTTGCTATGGCTGATATCAAAGAGATTCCTGTGTCATGTTAAGGTCTTTTATCCATTTTGAGTTTGTCTTTGTGTACGGAGTAAGAGAATGGTCGAGTTTTATTCTTATACATATAGCTGTCCAATTTTCCCAGCACCATTTATTGAAGAGACTGTCTTTTTTCAATCGTATATTTTTTCCTGTTTTGTCGATTGACATAATTGACCATAGAGTTGAGGGTCCATATCTGGGGTCTCTACTCTGTTCCACTAGTCTATGTGACTGTTTTTATGCCAGTACTATGCTGTCTTGGTAATCACAGCTTCGTAGTAAAGCTTGAAATCAGGTAACATGATGCCTCCAGCTTTATTTTTGTATTTCAACATTTCCTTAGCAATTCAGTGTCTCTTCTGATTCCATACAAATTTCTGGATTATTTGCTCCAGTTCTTTGAAGAATACTGGTGGAATTTTGATTGGAATGATATTAAAAGTATAGATTGCTCTAGGCAGTATAGACATTTTAACAATGTTTCTTCTTTCGATCCAAGAACATTGGATGTTCTGCCATCTTTTTGTGTCTTCTTCAATTTCTTTCATGAATGTTCTGTAATTCCTCGAGTACAGTTTTTTTTACCTCTTTTGTTAGGTTTATTCTTAGGTATCTTATGGTACTTGGTGTTATAGTAAATGGAATCGATTCTCTAATTTCCCTTTCTGTATTTTCATTGTTAGTGTATAAGAAAGCCACTGATTTCTGCACATTGACATTGTATCCTGCCACGTTGCTGAATTGATGTATGTGTTCTCATAGTTTGGGGGTGGAGTCTTTTGGGTTTTCCATATAAAGAAGCATGTCATCTGCGAAGAGAGAGAGTTTGACTTCTTCATTGCCAATTTGGATACCTTTTATTTCTCTTTGTTGTCTGATTGCTGTTGCTAGGACTTCTAATACTATGTTGAAAAAGAGTGGTAAGAGTGGATATCCTTGTCGTGTTCCTGATCTCAACGGAAAGGCTACAATCTTTTCTCATTGAGGATGATATTTGCTGTGGGTCTTTCATAGGTAGATTTGATGAAGCTCAGGAATGTTTCCTCTATCCCTATACTTTGAAGTGCTTTAATAAGGAACAGATGCTGGATTTAATCAGATGATTTTTCTGCATCAATTGCTAGGACCATGGGGTTCTTCTTTCTTCTCATAGTAATTTGTTGTATCACATTGATTGATTTGCAAATGTTGAACCATCCTTGTAGCCCAGGGATGAATCCCACCTGGTGATGGTGGATAATCTTTTTAATGTGCTGTTGGATCCTGTTTGCTATGATCTTGTTGAGAATCTTAGCATCCATATTGATCAGTGATATTGGTCTGAAATTCTCCTTTTTGGTAGGGTCTTTGCCCGGTTTGGGGATCAGGGTAATGCTGGCTTCGTAGAAAGAGTCTGGAAGTTTTCCTTCTGCTTCATTTTTTTTTTTTTAATTTTTTTTTTATTTTTTTTTTGGGCCATCTTTTTTTTTAATTTTTTATTTTTTATAAACATATATTTTTTTATAAACATATATGCTTCATTTTTTTTCAAACAGCTTCAGGAGAATAGGTGTTATATCTTCTTTGAAAGTTTGGTAGAATTCCCCAGGGAATTTGTCAGGTCCTGGGCTCTTGTTTTTTGGAAGGTTTTTGATCACTGCTTCAATCTCGTTACTAGATATCAGTTTATTCAGGTTGTCGATTTCCTCCTGTTCCAATTTTGGGAGTTTATAATTTTCCAAAATGCGTCCATTTCATCAAGGTTGCTTAGCTTATTGGCATATAACTGTTGAAAATAACTTCCGATGATTGTTTCTACTTCCTTGGTGTTATTGGTGATCTCTCCATTTTCATTTATAATTTTAAGAATTTGGGCTTTATCTCTTCTCTTTTGGATTAGTGTGACTAGTGGCTTATTGATCTTATTGATTCTTTCAAAAAACTAACTTCTATGTTTATTGATACATTCTAATCTTGATGATTTTCCTTCTTATGTGTGGAGTTTCTTGGATTTGTTGTTGATTCTCCAGTTCTTTAAGGTATAGAGACAGCTGCTGTGTTCTGGATTTTTTAATTTTTTTGAGGGAGGATGGCTATGTGTTTCCTCCTTAAGACCTGATTTCCTGTATTCCATAGGTTTTGGACCGAAGTATCTTCATTATCATTGGTTTCCATTAATTGTTTCAGTTCTTCTTTGATCTCCTGGTTGATCCAAGCATTCTTAAGCAAGGTAGCCTTTAGCTTCCAGGTGTTTGAGTTCCTTCTGAAATTCCTTTTGTGCACTTGAGAAGAATGAGTGCTTTGTTGTTTTAGGGTGGAAGGTTCTTTAGATATCTATGAGGTCCATCTGTTCCAATGTGTCATTCAATGCTCTTGTTTCTTTATTGATTATCCTGTTTCAATGATCTATTTCTGAGAGAGTTGTATTAAGATCTCATACGATTAGTGTATTCATATCAATAAGACTGTTTATCTTGATTAACAGTTTTATTATATAATTGGCTGCTCCCATATTGGGGGCATAGATATTTACAGTTGTTAGATCATCTTGGTGGATAGTACCTAAGGATTCTGTAGTGTGCTTCTGTATCTCTGACTACAGTAATTAGTTTAAAATCTAATTTGTCTGATATGAGCATCACTACCTCAGCCTTCGTTTTAAGTCCACTGGCATGAAAAATGCTACTCCATCCCTTAACTTTCAGTCTGTGTGTATCTTTAGGTTAAAAATGGGTCTCTTGTAGACAACATATGGATGGGTCCTGTCGTTTTATCCAATCTGCAACCCTGTGCCATTTTATGGGTGCATTTAGGCCATTCACATTGAGAGTGATTATTGATAGATGTGTTTTTAATGACATCATGTTTCCTTTGAAGTCTTTCTTTCTGTAGATTGTCTCTATATTTCTGTTCAGTGCTATTCTTAGGATTTTTCCTCTTTTATAGAACCGCTCTTCATGTTTCCTGCAGTGTCGTCTTGGTGGTTGCATAGTCTTTTAATCCTTGCGGGTCTTGGAAACTCTTTATCTCTCCATCCATTTTGTATGTCAGTCTTGCTGGATAAAGTATTCTTGGATGCATGTTCTACTCATTTAGTGCCCTGAATATACCTTGCCAGCTCTTTCTGCCTTGCCAGGTCTCTGTGGATAGGTCTGACACTATTCTGATTGGCTTTCCTCTGTAAGTAAGGAGCCTCTATGTACTATTGGCTTTCAAAAGGTTTTACCTTCAATTATGATTTCTCAATTTGATTATCACGTGCCCTTTTTTTTTTCTTTTTGGAATCTATAATCTTGGGTGGGGACCGTTCTGCTTCCAGTACATAAACTTTGGTTCCATTCACGAGATTGGGAACATATTCATGAATAACTTGTTCCCCTATATCTTCTAGACTTACTTCTTTCTCTTTCCCTTCAGGGATTCAAATAATTTTGACGTTGGAATGTTTCATGACATCATTTATTTCCCCGATTCTGTTTTTTGTGACTTCTAAGCTGTTTGTTCCAGGCTTCCTCCTGATCCTTTCTCTCTATATGTTTTTCCTCTGATCACTAATTCTACCTTCTGTCTCAGTTACCCTAGCTTTTAAAGAATTTGTATTAGTTTGGAACTCATTGAGAGCATTGTGAACCTAATCTCTTGTAGTTTTCAGTTCTCCTCTAACATTGTGAACATCATCCCTAGTTGCTTTCCTATAGGCCCTAATAAATTCCATTTTGTCACCCATGGCTTTCTACAACCTAGCTATTGCCAGGATAATTGTAAGCCTGAATTATTTTTCTGACATAGTATCTAGGTTGATAGCCATTAGCTGTGTTGCAGAAGGCCCATCCTCTGTATTTTTCTTCTGTTGGGCATTCCTCCTCCTACTAGTTTTGGTGAGAGATGACTGAATGGATGTAGCTGGATATATCGATTGTGGCGCCATCAAGACGCACCCTGGAATGCTTCAGCAATCAGGATTCCCCACCCAATTGAGAGAAAAAAGAAAAGAAAAGAGAGTGAGTGAGAGAGAGATACA
This sequence comes from Mustela lutreola, assembly GCF_030435805.1. Classification (NCBI taxonomy): domain Eukaryota; kingdom Metazoa; phylum Chordata; class Mammalia; order Carnivora; family Mustelidae; genus Mustela; species Mustela lutreola. The sequence continues at coordinate 3,064,016 of NC_081309.1, forward strand.
GGAAAAAAGGGAAGAGAAAAGATAATTTCAGCCCAAATGAGCCCCAAGGAAAGATTTATTAAGTATACAAACAAAACAGACAAACAAAAAGACTGATAAAAATATATGACAAAAGGAAAAAAATATATATGCAAATAAAGGAAGAACCTCGTCAAACGAAATCCAAATATAAGATTTATATAGTATCAGCACAAACACAAAAACACAGAAACACTAGAGGAAGAAAAATAATGGAGAGTGTTTACAAATTATCAGTGTGGGCGAGGAAGTTTGTTTTCGTTCTTCCTGGATGTATATTATGTCTTTGTTAAAGGACTCATCTTTCGTAAGATACAGGGGGATTAAAAATTGGTTTTCCAATAAGGGTAGGATTGATTGGGGAAACAAGATTTCCTTGAAGCTTAACTCTATATGAATAATGGAAAATAAAAATAAAGATGAATAAACTAAATTAAACTAAAATTAAAAAAATAAAAAAAATTGAAATTCAAGAGAAAATCACAGGTGTATGTATCAAAAAGTTCATGTTAGAAGGTTTTTATTAAATTTGATGTACTGGACATCTCACTGTGATGGTAAATAAGTTAAAAATTATCTATGTAAAAAAATGAACCAGAATAGTGCGAACGTGTTAAAAATGAAAGTTGTATCTATGAAGTAATGGTGGTTGTTCTCTTGTAGTCTTTTTTTTTTCCCCCTTCCTGGTTGGTTTTCTGGGGGAGGGGCCTGCCAGGTGGGTTTTCATTCAATTATGCTCCCTAAGTAAAGTCCTCCTGCCCCCCTCAAGGGGGCGCGTTATGAGGAAACCGGTTTTTTCAGGCTTCTGTTCTCTGGAGATTTTTATGTTGTTCACTTTATTTTTTCTCTTGCCTTGACCACTTTTGATGTCTTTTTGGAGGTTTAGAGGAAAGCAAACTGCACCCCAACCTTCCTCTTAGTTAGAGGTCCCCTGTGGTGCAGAGCCCATGTAAATTTCCCCCTTGGCTGCTGACAGAGCAGGTTCTGAATCGCGGTTCATAGCGATTCAGGATCTTGTGCCTGTACCCCAAACCACCGCAGCAGCAGCTGTCTGAGCATCTCCAGACCGCCAGAGAGGTTCTAAGCAGCAATTGTACAATGAGATTTTCCTGCTGGCCTGGGCTGGGATTTCCTGTTCTTTCTGGGTCTAAGAGCACTGGGCTTGCGTGCACCACTCTCAGGCGATGGTGTGGATTTCCTGCACAAGTCTCAAGCTCTGATAGGAGGGCGCAGGTCCAGGAGCACAAGTTTGTGTCTTCATGCACCTCTCTCAGGGAAGGGTTGGAGCATGCACTTGTCTCTGACTCTGATACAATGGCGTTGGTCTAAGAGCGCCAGCTGGACCTTTGCACACCTCTCTCAGGGGATGGTAAGGGGCAGGCGTGTCTCAGGCTCTGTAGCACAGCTTGGCATTCTGCGTCTGGCGAGGCTCCCAGACCTTCACAGGAGTCAGACCCCATGCGTTCTCGGGCGCGAGGGTGGCTAGGGACCAAGACCTTGTTCCTCTGCCACACTCTCTCTGTCTCAGCACCAGGGGTCTGTCCTGGGTCTGGGGAATTAAGCCCCTGTTCCTAGCTGCCCCAAATCCCACAATTACCCCCACAATCCTTTGCTCTTCTTGATTGCTTTCAACCAGTCCCCAAGTTAATGATGGTCCCCTGATTCAAGGCACTCTCGTGTTAGGGGTATACTTTCCAATCGGTCGCCTCTAGTGACTCACTCCCCCTTTTGTTTATCTTCCATTATCAGTATCAGTCTGATGTTCCACTCTGCTTTACCTGCCCTTTGATGTCTTCTGCCCCTGTAGAGATTCAGATGTGTATAATTCTGATCTCAGGCTGATTTCATGGATGATCATAGTTCCTTGGTAGGTAAATAGCTCATTTAAGGGTACAGGGTGAAATGTCACCTACTTCTACTTTCCCGCCATCTTGTCTCCCTAAATATGGTCCTCTTAATACTTCATAGATCTAGAAAAAACAAAAACAAAAACACTGCTCTGCCTTTGTTCAGAAAAGCAGGGGATACAGATTTTGGCTTGGGCGGTGTAGCTTCTTCTCTCTGGACCTGCTTCAAGAGCTGGTTGAAGCATGTCTTCTTGGAGTCAGTGACTTGGCTATGGACAAACTATTCCTCCATCACTAGCTTTTGCAGGGGAATGACACTATGTCTTGAGTTGCTGTGCTTCTTTGAATGGTGATGGGAGTCCTCTGTACCTCTGAAGCTGGATCTCTGTTTCTGCTTCCGGATGAGGGACATTTTCAGCTCTGATTTCTCAAAGACATGTTCAACCCTCTTTTTATCTCTCACTCCTAGTTCTTCTAAAATAGGCACCTTATTACATTCCTTAAAGTCTATGAGTTCCTTAAGCTCATTGTCATGTTCCATCATTCTTCTTTCTCTCTGACTTTGCTTCCATTTTGTTCAGTGTTTTGTGTTTTTTTTTTGTTTTTTTTTTTTTCCATGTCACTAATCTGATCCTCTGCTTCTGTCAGCTTTCTGGACTTTGCATCCGGTCAGCTACCAATCTTTCATGAGGAACTCTTCTTTTTATTTTATTTCATTTTATTTTATTTTTATCAGTATTATCTCTGTGGTTCGATACTCCCTGATATCTTCTGTGTTTTCTGATGTACAGGGACTATCCTGGCCACTTAATTCAATGCTTCTTTGGACATGTTATATGTAGAGGTTTCACTCTGATTCCCTGGCCATGATCATGTAGTCTTTTCTTTCCTGGGCATCAATTGATTCTGCCATCATTGCATTGGATCTAGGTCTCTCTCTTCTTCTCTGTATTGGAAAAGCCCATTCTGTTTTCTAGCCTGAGGGTAATTTCTTTAGGAAGAAGAGATCATGGAGTGCCCAAGGTCTAGCCCTTGAGGGAGTCACAGGTGTGTGCGTTTGTGGCACACATGCCCTCTGCTGTTGTATTGTGGAAGTCCCCTTTCCTTGAGGCCAGTCATCTGCAGAGGCTCTCCTTGTCTGCATTCGGTGTATTTCGTGTCTGGGCTCAATATCCTGAGGTTTAGCTTGGTGGGCTCTGGTGTGACTGTGAAATGATACGTTCAACCCACCCAAGAGAATTAAGACCTGCAGTATGCTCTGGTCAGGAAATAACATCTAAACAGGGCTTTCTTCTAGTTCCCTACGAGAGAGTCTGTTCTCCTAGGTCAGAGCAACTTGGACTGAAGAAGGCAGTCCCCCATGTGTTACATAGTTGGAATTTTATGTTTACAGGTTAGGCAGCCAATGACATCACCATCCTGTCTTTGGCCAGTAGCTCAGTCTTGATGCTGCTGGTGTGAGGCCAAAATTTCCTGTGCCCCATCGAGTCACCTCCATAAACACTGCCTCTCACGGATGCACTGCCAGAACCCACCATCTTCCCACTGTGTCTTCTGGTATTGTCTCTGATCATGGTTTTAAGGCTGTCTGAAGCTGGTTGCTTTTTGATGTCCTCTGAAGGCAAACTCAGTGTTCTCTCAAATCGATGTCTTCCAAGTCTGCTGATCTGAAAACTCCAGGCCTCAAGACATTTTTTGGGCAAGAACCCGTGCCCTTGAGACCCTCTGCTGGTCACAGCCAATAATATTGGGAAACATGCTTCTTGTGAGTTCCCAGAGTGCTCCACTTTCCTGAGTCTTTGTCTTTTGCATTGTCGCACTGGGCTCTGATGCACCAAATGCCCACATCTCCCCTGAGCCATGTCTCCAATCTTCACCCATAGTCTCTGCGACTACTTTTCTCTTTTGCTGTGTACTTTTCTTTGTAGGCTTCTGGTCAATTTCTGCCATATTGCAGTTGAAGTGGTAATCTTCCAGTTGTGTTCAAGGCTAAAAACAAGCCTGGAGTTCTCAGACACTACTACCATCTCACTGTCCTTTTAAGGCACCACAGATTCTTACCAAAGCATAAACAAGAATAAATTCTTGCCACTTGCCTCATGTGGCAGTGTTGTGGAGAGCAATAGGCTACGCACATCTACCAGTCTTAGAAAGACAAATAACAGATGATTTCATTCTCTCATGGTAGTCAAGAGACATATGAAAAAGCAAGGAAAAGGGACAAACAGTACGACTATAACCAGGCACACAAAATGTGGTGTTTGTTTGAAGACAGATTTCTGAGAATATGTGTTTATCAAAGAGGACAAAAGATGACATTTTTTTTGTAGGACATATGGTTGAAAGTGATGGAATGTGTGTTTTCAAGGCATGTCAAATTGAATTGCTACCCATAAAAGATAGACTTCCTATAACTTGAAATTTAATTATAAGTCTTATGTGAAAAAACACAGCCTGAGGGTAATTTATTTAGGAAGAAGAGATAATGGAGTGCCCAAGGGCTGGCCTGTGAGGGAGTCTCAGATGTGTGTGTGTGTGTGTGTGTGTGTGTGTGTGTGTGTATCACACATGCCCTCTGCTGTTGTGTTGTGGCTGTCCCTGTCCTTAAGGCCAGTCATCTGCAGAGGCTCTCCTTGTTTGCCGTTTGGTGGGTTTGAAGTCTGGCTGAATACACTGAGGTTTAGCTTGGTGGGCTGTGGTGTGCCTGTGAAAGGAGACGTTCAACCCACAAAACAGAATGAAGGCCTGCTGAATGCTGTGATCAGGAAAGAGCATGTGGACAGGGCTTTCTTCTAGTCCCATATGGGAGAGTTTGTTCTCCTGGGTCAGAGCAACTTGGATTCAGGAAGGCAGTCCCCCAACTGTTCCAAAGAAGGCAGCAAATGTTTCACAGTCCTGTCTTTGGCCAGTAGCTCGGTTTTGATGCTGCTGGTTTAAGAGCCCAAAATTTTTTTGTGCCCCCATTGAGTCATCTACATGAAAACTGCCGCTTATGGATGCACTGCCAGAACTCATGATCATCTGACTGTGTCTCCTGGTATTGTCTCTGATCATGGTTTCCAGGCTGTCTGCAGCTAGCTGATTGCTTGTTGGTGTCCTCTGCAGGAAAAACTCAGTGTTCTCAATCATATCAAGTCAATGTCTGCCAAGCCTGCTGATCTCAAATTTCCAGGCCTCAAGACCCTTTGTTGGCAGGAACTCGTGCCCTTCAGACCCTTTGCTGGTCACAGCCAATGGCATCATGAAACAGGCTCCTTGGGTGTTTCCAGTGTGCCCTGATCTCCTGTGCCTTTGTCTTTTGCATTGGCTCACTGCCCTCTGATGCACCAACCACCCACATCTCCCCTGAGCCATGTCTCCAATCTTCTCCCATAGTCACTGTTACTCTCTCTTCTTTTATCCCTTTCTTTGGAGTTTACTTTGGAGGTTTCAGGTCAATTTCCACCAATGTGGTGTGGATGTGTATCGCGCCCTCCCTTCCTGCAGAGAAGACACAACACCAACACACACACAGGTCGATGCACAAGCTCTTGTTTATTTCCTGATCTATCTTTATGCCCCCCCCGTGGGGAAGTTCCTTTGCCTTATATAGGGCACAACAGCCAATCACAGAGGTATTCACGTGAAAAGGAGGTATAGAGCCAATCACAGAGGTGTTCATGTGAACAGGAGGTATCTGGGGCTCGTAGGCAGTGGTGGCATGCGGTGTTCATGTGACGAGCACGAGGTCACGTGGGGCCAGGGCAGATGTTTTTAGGCTGTCCGTGTTGCTTGGGCTATGTAGCCGGCGCCATCTTAGGGGCATGACTGTCGCTATCTTAGGGGCGCGACCCCGGCAGCTCCCCCTTCTTTATTTATTTGTATGGATAAGGGACCGTGCCTGTCTTAGGTTGGGAAGATCAACTTGCGCCCTTACCCGTCATCAAATATTGCAGAGCATGCTGCAGCTTCTGTCTTAGGTTGGTACGTCATTATCGTCCTCATTACCCATCATTGACTACCGGTCCAGCATGCTAAGCCATACTTGGGTTGAGCTACCATGCTCTATGGCTACCAAGGCTTGATGTACAGCCTGCCCGTCTCTGGCTAATGTTCATTGGAGGGCCTTTATCCAACGCAGTGCCAGGAGGAGGACAAGGAGCACAATACAGCCGAGTGCAATAGTCCCAAACCAGGATTTTCAAAAAGCCACCACTGCCTGCAGACTTTGTAGGAATTGGGAGGCCTAGAGAGGGTTGACTCTTGTGGCATTGATCTGCAGAATATCCATCCGGAGAGAAGCTGTCAGATTGTGGAATTTGGCTGACCAGATGACATTGAGCATCTGAGATAATTCTTGGGAGAGGTTCGCTGCTCAGGAGAGATTAGAATACAATTTAGATGTGATGCATATGCCCGATAAGGGCTGGGTACAACTGGTGGAGAGAATTTGTGACATTAGGTTCATTTGTTCCTGGAGGAGATCTACCCTTTGATTGAGGATCATTATGATTGATATACAAGGGGGTTGAAAGGAAGAAGAATAGTTAAAATGAACAAAGGAGCAAAAGCTCCCAGGAAGGAGTAAGGAAGTGATGTTGTAAGCTGCTTCAGTGTTCTTGTATGGTAGAGATGGAAAGCCGATACTTGCATTGGTAAAAATGCAAAGGAAAAACAAAGGAAAAACTGCCGAGTCGTTAGAGAGGGGCAGAGGAGCAGGCCAGGCTTGCACCATGGCCCATAATTGTACTTATCTATTCCACCATGGTTGACAAAATCCATTCATTTTATCTCTAACAGGAGCAAATTACTTGATTATAACCCTCCATTATCTCAATAAACTTCTCATTCCTAGACCTGCAAAGTTAGCAAAGTCAAGTACAGAATACCTAAGATGGTAGAAGAGGTAAAAAGGCATAGAGATGTTGGGTAGTCCCTCAGTTCTGGATACTGCTTAGCAGAGTAATATCAAATGAGCAATGACAGACAGCAACTATCCTAATCTAGGTCAGTACAACAACCAAAATACTTTGTAAAGTAATTCTTTGGTTCTTTTTGGAAATAAAATCAAACTCTTCTGATTAAACAGCATGTGAGGAGCATAAGAGCAACTGAAGTGTTTAACAATATTTACTTATCTAACATCTTTTACCAAAAAATTGTACTAAAAATAATACTAATCATAACTAATAACTGAGAAAAGTACTAATATGAACTGGTACTAACATAAACTGCAAAGGCCAAGAACAGAAATTAGGAGTTGTTTGATACTGAATAGTATATGTGAACTGAAGACTCTGCTGACTTGTATAACACCAATTATACTTTCCTTTGATAAACCCAAACTTAGGCACAAGAACTCAGTGTTAACAGGATTTCACCTTTTCTTACTATGTTTTATTTGTATTTGTACCTAAATTTTACTGAAACATAATTTATTGAAATTTAATTTTTAAAAGATACTACTTTGAAAATGGTCTTACCCAGAGAAAATTATAGTGACATATATTTTAGATATTACATTTATTATTATGTTTAATTTAAATATTAGATTAAAAGTCTATAGTATCACATATACCAATTATTTAAGCTGTCTTTCCATTTGAGATGAAAGGCTTATGCTAAGCTATAGTCCTCACCTTCCCTGTGACTAAGAGCTGAATTGCGAGATATATACCTACAAGAAGTGGAAATCTATAGCTATGAAGAGTTCTGTGTAAGTGTGTAAAGTTAAGGGACCTATAAAAGGATTGAACTCCCATCCTTAGCCACATTAGCACCATGCTCCAACTGAGTTAACTGGTTCAAAGTGTTAGATAAGACAGTGATAACTAAAGACATAGGAACAAAGAAAGGTTCTATTTCATCATCTTAAGGTTTCACAGAGATGATGCAGGTTTACTATTCAAATTCCCACCCCTGAAAAACAATTTCTTAAATAACTCTCAAGAGGGGTTTCATTAACTTTCAAAAGTGCCCACAAGGGGCTCTCCATTCGGAGTCTAAAAATTTCCGACCCCATTATCTTTACCTTTACAGTCGCGATCCGCGAACATACAGCTGCTGTCCCTTTGTGGTTGCTCTTCAGCAAACTTCTAACCTTTCCTTTGTGGTCGTGCTAGTGATGAACGTGCAATATGATGAGGGGGAAAAGGTACTCATGTATTGCCTTCTCTCACCTTATCCCTAAAATGCTAAGTTTATAAAGCTGCACAACTTCTATTCCATGAAATCTTCCTGTAAGAACTTCCACTTCTAAAAATCAAGTAAACAAAATGGAAACATTGTATTTCACTCTGACAAAACTGTTCAATGTGAGATCAATACACATAAAATTAAAAAGTTAAATATACCTCATTATCAGGAAATCAGAACATATCTCAACCAGTATCAGAATTTCTACCTTCACTGTATCTTTGCTATTTTTAAATATACTCACAGTTCCCGGGTTTCGGCACCAAATGTCGTGCCCTCCCTGCCTGCAGAGATGACGCAACACCAACACACACACAGGTCAATGCACAAGATCTTGTTTATGCACTGGTCAATCTTTCTCCCCGTCCTGCGGGGAAGTTCCCTTGCCTTATCTAGGGCATAACAGCCAATCACAGAGGTGTTCACATGAACAGGAGGTATACAGCCAATCACAGAGGTGTTCACATGAACAGGAGGTATCTGGAGCTCATAGGCAGTGGTGGCATGTGGTGTTCATGTGACGAGCACGAGGTCACATATGGCCAGGGTGGATGTTTTTTAGGCTGTCCATGCTTCTCGGTCTATGTAGCCGGCGCCATCTTAGGGGTGCGACCCCGACAGATGTGGTAATGTTCCAGTTGTTTTCAAGGCTGAAGGCAAGCCTGGAGTTCTCAGACACTACCATCTCACTGTCCTTCAAAGGCACCACAGATTCTTACCAAGGCATAAACAAGTATGAATTCTTGCCACTTGCCTCATGTGGCAGTGTTGTGGACAGCATTGGACCACGTCACATCTATCAGTCTCAGATGGACAAATAACAGACGATTTCACTCTCTCATAGTAGTCTAGTGACATATGGAAAAGCAAGGGAAAATGGGACAAACAATACGACTCTAACCAGGCACACAAAATATGGTGTTTGTTTGAAGGCAGGTTTCTGAGAATACACGTTTATCAAAGATGACAAAAGATGACATTCTTTATAATAAATGTGGCTGAAAGTGATAGATTATGAGTTTTCAAGCCATGTCAACTTGAATTGCTATCCATAAAAGACCGACATTATACCTCTTGAAATTTCATTATAAGTGTTATGTCAAACACTCACAGAAAGCACACACACACACACACACACACAAGCACACACACACAGATAAAACACACAAAAGGTGGGGAGGAAGTGAGGAATTGCACTAAAGGAAGCAAACCTCAAAGAAAATACCATACAGCGGAAAGGCACAGAGAATCCAAGTCAAAAACCAACCAAAATGAGAAAGATAATTTCTTACCTATAAATAGTTCATTCAAGTATTCAGGCCTAAATTCTCCTATCACTGCAAACAGATTGGTGGACTGGATGAAATTAAAAAAAAAAAAAAAGGCAAAATGGTCCACCAGAAAACACAAATACTAAACAAGCTCGACCTTCTGTTGCCCATAGGAGATTTCCTCAACTCTAAAGATACACTTAGCTTGAAAGTGAAAAATTGGGAAGACATAGGTTATACAATTGGCAAGGAGAAAAGAGCCAAAGTGATTGTGCCTATGGAAGCTAGAGAAATTTTTTGCCTTTGAGAGACAAAAGATTACTGAAACATGGTTTGTCTTGATTGTCGCGGTGGGTGCGATAAGAGAGAGCAGCTTTGAAGGATAGGATAATGAAGAAAGGGGATGTGGAAAACAGGAGGGACACAGGCGAATGTTTATTTTTCAGAGCTCTGATTTAAACCACACAGTAAGGGAATCACCTCATGTACATCTGGTTCTAGTTTCAATTTTGTCCTGAGAATAGCTGGCCATGCATAGATATCAGACAGCCTTGACCTTTGTGGTTTGGACTCTTAGGCCATAACTCAATATTCACAGAACACAGAAGCCTTATTAGCTTAGTCTTGAGATTACAGCTTCAATGGAAACAAGACAAACCTCTCAATGTTCTCATAACAATCACCCGGGAGACACGGTGGCGCTCTATCTCGCCACCAGTGATGATCCTCGGTTGAAGAGGTTCCCTGGACCTATTGCTTTATTGGGTTAACCCCTTCTAGGCACAAGGCCCCCAACATTTTCCCCTTTTTGTTTTCAATGTAGAAAATAGAATTGTGCCTGTCTTAAAGCAGCTGACCTCTTCCACCTATTACACATACAACACCATATGATTGCAATTAGTACATATAAAATGAGCAATACACAGAATAGCCAAAACGAATGTTGTAAAATGTTCCCAGGGTTAGACCCCCTGAGAGTTTTCAGGAGTTGTTCAGCAATATATTACAAGGGTCTATAATGTCCAAGTGTGATTGTCTGATGGCGTTAATTTGCTATTGTAGCTCAGCCAGGTCCAGGCTCAAATTGGTATGATGCCAGAGGCCATGCAAATGTCTCTGAGCATTTTCCCAGGAGTGGTTTCCCACGGTTAATGGCTTAACACATATGTTGATATCCTTCATGACATAAGACATATCAATGACATTTGAGTCCAGAGCAAAGATAATTGATTTCCCAAATATTCTACTGCGTTTTTGATGCCATCTAGTTTACTCAATATATTTATATCAATGGCCTCCTGAGTGGAAAATCATGAGATATATTTTGAGACAGAGTATTGACATGTTTTGCAGTGTGAAGGCTCTGAGATAATGCCAAAGAAGAGGCCATGGCTGTGGCTATTAGGGAAACTAAAGCTGTAATACCTGTTATAAGTAACCCAACAAATCGATGTGTTCACTTTAACTGTTTTTCTAATTCCAAAGTGAACTTATATCCATAGTTAGCATACCAAGGTCTTGTAACTTCTACAGGCAATAAAACACAAGGTGGCTGCATAACTAAAAACATTGTAGGTAGATCAGACCTATGTAAACTGAAAGCAGGCAAACAGTCAATATACAGCAAGGACAGTGAAGCTTGTACATAATAGTTTCATTAACAGTATATCTTGATATTGTTCCTGCCCCAACAACCAATAGGAAGGGTCAAGAGACACAAGCTCCTAAGGCCAGCTTTCCAGTTGCTGGGTAATAAGCAGACAGATGTGCATCTGTGGTAACAGGTCCCATAGCACCCACAAGCTTCCAAAGCTTTGGATGAAACATACCCTGTGGTGTAGAAAACATGCTATCAGGGATAGCATTAAGATGAACATTAAGAGAATCAATACCAGCAGTCTGAGACCTTTGGGAGTTAAGATTTTTGTTCTTAGACAAGTCAGTAATAGAGACATCAGTGATACCATGAGGAGTAAGAACCTCTGGATGTCTCTACAAACATTCTACACAAGGAGGATAATTGTTGCACCAGGTACTATAAGTAGCACAACAAGGATGATCTAAAGGAGTCATGCCGACCATCAAATGAATGGGCAAAGTTCCTGATTGTACCTCCAGCAGGGTCCCATGTTCTTCCTTAGCTCCTGCTTTAGCTATGGACATCTCTGCTTCTTCCTTATAACTCATGATGAAACCTAAGTATTTTAAAGTATGTGAGGAGTTAGAAGCAGTTAGGCACCCATACATTGGTTGTTGAATATCTTGGGGAAACTGAAAACAAATCAGTGTGACTGAGGTGAGGCCCGTCCAATTAAATTCATGAGCAGCAGTATCAGGTGAGACACTATCACTTATGCCTCCAAAAGCCCAAGTAAAGTTTGTCTGGATCCTTGGAGACAGATTACTCCAAATAACCACCTGAAAAGTAGGTGGATCGGGCATGTAGTCCCAATAAGTGTGAGCCTCTGAGGCAGCAGTTAACAAAGCAAGGGATGCTAAGAACAAATTGGCTGGAGTAAGAGGCTTATCTGTGGATTTTACTAATGCCACAGCCCGAGAAGAAAGGGCTTTCATGGTTCCCCAACTAGGTGTTGCTTGACTGAGAACATCGTCTCCTGGGCTAATTCAGTTGAAGTTTGGCCATCTTCGTCTTTATCAGGGAGAAATCGCACCCATCTTACAGGAAGCCAGTGTGGCGCTTCCTCATCCTATGGAAAAATACAAACAAAGTCCTGACCCCCTCCTAAGGACAGGATCAGGCCCACACCACACGTGAGTGAGGGAATCCTTCCACTGGGCATATGGAAGTGGTGATAAATCAGGAGTCCAGAAGCGCTAGCTGCAGTCTTCTCCACAGTATATACATTCAAAAAATTTAAAACATATAAAGCTTGAGATAAATGAACATGAGGTGTATATTTAAGTTTACCCCATAAGATCTTTCCCTTTTTTAACTTTTTCAGAGCATTTTTGGAACTAGCATGACTGTTTCACAATGGCTTGACCTTTAGAATTTTATGGAATATCTGTAGAATGAGCAATGTGGAAAGTAGAACAGAATTTTTGAAAGGCCATAGAAGTGTGTGTAGGGCCATTGTCAGTCTTAATGGCTTTAGGACGACCTCCAGTGTGCAAATGCCTGAAATAAATGATTCTGCACATCTGTACAACTTCTCCTGAATGTGTGGTAGCAAAAGTATATTCTGAAAAAGTGTCCATAGAAACATACAAATATGATAACTGACCAAGGGTTTATATAAAGTAATATCCATCTGCCAAAGAGAATTAGGAGTTAGTCCACAGTGATTAATTGATTAATATGGTAGGGTATGGAAAGTTGGACAGGTTTGACATGATTTAACAATTTGTTGTGCTTGTTCTTTGGTAATCTTAAATTTCCGTAGTAATGCTTGTGCATTTTGGTGAAAAATTTTGTGACTTTTCTGTGTTTTTTGTAAGGGAGTAAAAATAGCACGATGAGTTAAAGCGTCCACTTAGAGCATTACCTTTGGAAAGTGGACCTGGAAGGACTGTGTGGGCATGGATATGGAAAATGAAAAGAAGTTCAGTTCTGGTTGTCAGTAGATGTTGAATCTGTGAAAACAAATGAAATAACTTTTTTATCATTGCTAAGAATAAAGGCAGAGATTAATCAAGGAATAGTTTTAGCCACATATTGACTCTCTGTGTATATATTATTGGTGAAAGGGTATAGTTGAAGAGCATGTTGGAAGGCTTTTAATTCAGTGTGCTGCACTGAAGAAGTTTTATAATGTAGTTTAGTAGTAGAACTATGTAAGGTGGAAATTAAAATGATTCCAATGTCTCCAGTTTTACTTACATCTATAAAAACTGTCGGGGCATGAATAATTGGGGTTGTCTGGACAAGGCTAGGAAAAATGACAGCAGTCAGAGTAAGAAACTGTAAAAGTTTATCATTAGGTAAGTGGAATATAATCTCTCCTGGTTAAGAGTCCAAAGCAACTTGCCAATCAGTATCTTGCATTTGTAGAGTGGATAATTGTTCTTTTGTAATTAGTGGCACAATGATAAAGTAAGATTCTTGTCCCAATAATTGAACAAACCTTGTGCATGACTTGGTTATCAAGTGGATTGATAACTTTTAAATAATGAATGGCAAGATTAATTCATTCCAAAATTCCTGAAGATTGCCACAAAATAGCTATAGGTAAAATTTGTGGACATAATATGATCAAATCTATTGATTCAGTTGTGTAAACTTGAGTTAATTGTGCTTGTGAGATAGCCTGTTCTACCAGAGATAGAGCAGTTTTAGCTGCCTCAGTTAGTTGCTGGGGCAAACTTGGATGAGAATCATCTCTTAAAATCTGAAATAGCATTTATTAGAAAATTGTAATTGTTTAGCAGTAAGTACTAAAGATGGGCGAAGCCAAATAATATCACCTTATAATTTTTGGAAATCATTAAGAGTTGTCAAATGCTGTGTTCTCATTTGGATTTTTTATGGTCTTATTTTCTTATTATAAATGACCTATCCTAGATAATCAAAAGGTTGCTGTCTTTGAATTTTCTCTAGTGCCACAACTAGACCATACAGATCCAAAAAAATGTAACAAATCTTTAAAGACCTGTTACAACAGTATCTCAGTTTTTGCTGAAGGCAAAATATTATCCATGATATTTTTCTCAAAAAGGAGTCAGGGCCCGAGAAACATACTCTTTACCCAAAGTAGGACTGTTAGCCATCCCTTGAGGCAAAACAGTCCATTGATATCTATCATAAGGTTTTAAAAAATTGTACTAAAAAAAGCAAATTTATCACTATCCCCTGGGGCTAGAGGAATGGTAAAAAAGCAATCTTTCAGATCTATTACTAACATTTGATGATCAAGTGGAATAGGAGTTGGAGATGGTAATCCACGTTGCAGGTCTTCTATTGGTTGTAGCACAGAATTAACTGCCCTGAGATCTTATAATAATCTCCATTTGCCAGATTTCTTTTTAATAACAAATATTGGACTATTCCAATGACTAGAAGATTTCTGTAGGTGACAAAGAGCATATTGTTCAGCCACTAACAGTTTTGCTACCTCTAACTTCTTTTTAGGTAAGGGCCTTTGATCCACCCACACAGGAGTAGATGTTAACCATTGCAGAGGCATAGCATGTGATCTAGTCAATGGCCCTTCTGAAAACCCATGCCATGTCTATCAGTTTTAGGTGGTAATGATAGAGGCTCAATAGGGCCTTGTAAGTCTTTCCAAGGCCTTTGCCTATTTCATACCCCATTTTGTGCATCATTTGAATAACTATACAAGATTGAAATTCTTTAGGAATGGGAGGTGTCTTTAACACTAGTCCCATATCAGCTAGTATATCTCTGCCCCAAAGGTTCAAATCTATATCTAATATAACATTTATTAGAAAATTGTTGAAAAAGGTTGAAAAGGTTGTTTTCAAAATTGTTGAAAAGGTTAAAAAGTGCCATGATGGCCTTCAGAAGTTTGCCCAGCTAAGTGGTTAGAGCTCATTTTTGGAGTTGATGCATACTCCCTTTATGGGAGTGGTGGTGCTTTTGAGGAGCCATTGAGAGGGCCAATCCTTGAGTGCTGTGACTGACATATCATCTCTGGTATCAATCAAGCCCTGAAATGGATGACGATGGATATATAGGGTCAGAAATGATTTATCAGATGTAAAAATTCTTATCCAATAGGCATCTGTTGAGTCAAATCCTTGTTCCCCTCGTTGAGGTTTTACACTTTGGTTCTGTGTTTGTACTCTAGGTAAAAAGATTAATTGTGTTATATGTATTTTAGGTTGCAAGGCCATGACCCTAGAAGAGAGGGATACCATCATTTTAATTTCTCTTGTGTAATCCTCATCTATAACTCCAGGATGAACAATTAACCCCTTCATAGTCCAGCTAGAACAGCTTATTAAAACTCCCCAAGTTCCTTTTGGCAAGGGGCCCCATATTCTGGTAGTGATTTCTTCAGAGGTTTCCCCAGCCTCAAGGTAAACAGCAACATGTGGGGCTAAGTCAGGTTCAGCACTGGAGGGGATACCTCGGAATAATTTGTTAATAATATGTTGACTCTGGGTAAGTCTGCGGTTTTTGCTTGGGGAATTGCAGTAGGACGGCTGATATTGTTTGGCAGGGCTGCAGTGGGCCCCATTTGAAGTTTCCCTGAAGGGTTTGGCCAAATTTATCTGTTTTGATCGACACTCATTTGCCCAATGATAACCTTGCTGGCAACGAGGACATACAGTTTGAGGCTTACTCTTTTGATTATTGGGAGGAGTAGGCATACCTTTACTTTGCCCTTGTTTAGATAATTGGGGGCCTTGAGCACTAAAATGTTAAAAATTGCCATATTGAAAACATGCTTGATTATTAAATTGTCCTGCCTTAGATTTAATAAGGCGTCACTGCATTTCTTGAGGGGAAATTCCTTTTAATATTGCAGCCATATTAACTCCTTGAATAAAGGAAGGCCCAATTTCAGCACACAATCGAATGTAATCCTCTAAAGTGCCTGTTTATCTCCAAGGGCGTATAGCAGCCTGACATGCAGAGTTAGCATTTTCATAAGCCAATTGTTTGACTATAATAGTCCCAGCTTCACCATCCAATACAATCTTACCTACAGACTTTAAGAGACAGGCCACAAAGTCCCGATAGGGCTCATCCAGTTCCTATCGAATTTTAGATAATTCCTCAGTTCGGGCCCCTGTAGTAGGTAATCTCTTCCAAGCCTTAAGAGCACATTCATTAATTTGAGTGTATGCAATCTCTGGATAATTTATTTGAATGCCAACATAGTCATAATGTCCAGCTCCTACTAATATATTATAAGTAATATGAATCTGTGTTCTTCTATTATACAAGGACATTTCATTAGCTCTTTCAGTGAATTCAGCGTTCCATAATAGGAAATCTCCACCTGATAAACATGCTTGAGCTATGACCTTCCAATCATCAGGACACAAAGTTTCCCTTCCCAAATTATCTATTAGAGGTAAAGTAAAAGGAGTGGTAGGACCATATTGAGCAGTGACGGTTTCAATTTCTTTTAAGACTTTGAAATTTAGAGCTGTGTAAATTCTTTGTCCTTGTTGGTTGGCAGTAACAGGGAATACAGAAAACTCTGCATTATCTTCCCCTTTTTTCTGTGCTTGATATAAAGCATTCTGTAATGGTGTTACTCCTGATACTATATTTGTAGAGGTTTCACACTGATTGTCTGGCCATGATCATTTCTTGTTCTATTTCCTCGGCATCAATTAATTCTTCCATCTTTGCATTGGATCTAGGTCTCTGTCTTCTTCTCTGTATTTCAAAAGCCCATTCTTTTTTCTAGCCTGAGTGTAATTTCTTGAGGAAGAAGAGATCATGGAGTACCCAATTGCTGGCCTTTGAGGGAGTCACGGGTGTGTGTGTGGCATGCATGTCCTCTGCTGTTGTGTTGTGGCTGTCCCCTGTCCTTGAAGCTAATGTCCTTTGCCACAATTTCAGAGGCAAAGAGGCTCTCTTTGCTTGCCATTTGGTGTTTATTGGGGTCTGGGCTGAATATACTGAGGTTTAGCTTGGTGGGCTCTGGTGTGCCTGTGAGAGGAGACGTTCAACCAACTCAACAGCACAAAGTCCTGCAGCATGCTGTGGTCAGGAGAGAGCATGTGGGCAGGAATTTCTTCTAGTTCCCTACGGGAGAGTCTGTTCTGGAATAGAGCAACCTGGACTAAGGAAGGCATTCCCCCAAGTGTTCCACGGTTCAGATTTTTGTATTTGCAGATTAGGCAACCAACGTCCTCACCATCCTGTCTTTGACCAGTAGCTCGGTATTTCTCTCTTGTCATTTACTTTTATCAGTCTTTTTGTTTGTTTTTGTTTGTATACTTCATAAATTTATCCCTTAGACCAATTTGGGCTGAATATATATATATATATATATATATATATATATATATATGAATAAGTCTAAGTCTAAGAATTATATACTATCAGTACAAACACAGAAACATTGGCAGAAAAAAAAATGGGAGAGTGGTTATAAATTCTCAGTGTGGGTGCGGAAGGTTATTGTGATTCTTCTTGGATGTATCTTGATATCTTTGTTAAAAAAAATCAACTTTCCTAAGATAAAGGGGGATAAAAATTGGTTTACCTATAGGTGTACCGTTGGTTGGGGATAGGGGATTACCATGAAGTTTAACTTTATATGACTATTAGAAAATAAAAATAAAAAGGAGTAAACCTGACTAAACTAAATTTAAAAAAATAATAAAAAAATAGAATGCAAAGGAAAAACAAAAAGTGTATGTATCAAAAAGTTCAGGTTAGAAGGCTAATATGGAATTTGATGTACTAGACATCTCAGTGTGATGGTAAATATGTTAAAAATTATCTATATAAAACAATTAAAACAACTAGTGGGAAGGAGTTAAAAATAAAATTTGAATCTATGAAGTAGTGGTGGTTGTTCTCTTGTGGTCTTTTTTTTTTTTTTTTTTTTTTCCTGGTTGGTTTTCGGGGGAGGGGCCTGCCACCTGGGTTTTCAGTCAATGATGTTACCTGAGTTAAGTGCTCTCACCCCTATCAGGGGGGTGGGCTCTAAGAAAACCTGTTTTTCTGGCTTTTGTTCTCCTGAGGTTTTATTGTTTGTTCAGTTTATTTTTTCTCTCGCTTTGACTACTTTTGATGGTTTTTGGAGGTTTAGAGGAAACTAAACTGCACCCAAGTTCCCTCTCAGATAGAAGCCTCAGTCTGCTCCCCTGTGAGTGCTGCAGAGCCCATATAATTCCCCCTTGGCCACTGGCAGAGCAGATTTTAGTCACCGTCCCGGGGGACGCCGGATCTTCTGCTTGTACCCAAAACCAAAGCAGCAGTGGCTGTCTGGGAAGCTCCAGACTGCCAGAAATGGTTCAAGCCACAACCCCACACTGAGATTTGCCCACTAGCCCGGGATGGGGGTGTCTGGTCATTCTGTTTCTAAGATTGCCTAGCTTGAAAGCACCTTTCTTCGAGGAGGATGTGGTTCACGTCTGTCTCAGGCTCTGATAGAATGGCACAGGTCCAAGAGCACGAGCTTAGGCATTCATGCACCTCACTCATGGAAGTGTGTAGGGCAAACACGCGTCTCATGCTCTTATAGTATGGAGCGAGTCTAAGAGCACTGGGCAGGGTTTCACACACGTCTCTAAAAGGAGGGTGAGTTGTGCATGTTTCTCAGGCTCTGTTAGCAAGGCTCGGTGTTCTGCTGTCTGATGAGGCTCCCAGCCCCTCACAGGTGCTGAACCCCACAGGATCTTGGGTGTGCTGGTGGCTCAGGGACCTGGTTTCTCCACTACACTCTCTCTGGCTCAGTGCCGGGGGGGCTGTCCTGGTTCTGGGGATTTAAGCCCCTGTCATTAATGTCCCATTTCCCACAACTTATCCTCTTTATATATTGCTCCTTTTGAGTGCTTTCAACCAGAGTCCAAGTTAATGCTGGCCCCAGATGCAGGGCACTCTTGTATTGGGGTATTACTTTCCAATTGGTCGCCTCTGGTGGCTCCCTCCCAATTTTTTTTTTTATCTTTCATTATCAGTCTTATGTTCCCACTCTGATTTCATGCCCAGTGGTGTCTTCTGTCCTTGTAGAGATCCAGACGTTTGTAATTCTGATTGCAGACTGATTTCATGGGTGATCAGAGTTCTTTGGTAGGAAATCACCTCACTTTAAGATACAGGTTGATACAGCACTACTCCTACTTCCCCGTTATCTTGTGTCCTCTCACATAACACTTATACTGAAATTTCAAGAGATAGGAAGTCGGCCTTTTATGGATAGCAATTCATTTTGATATGCCTTGAAACCTCACTTTCCATCACTTTCAGCCATATTTTCTGCAAGCAATGTTCCCTTTAGTCTTTTATAAACACATATTCCCATTAACCTGCCCTAAGGAAACACAAAATTTTGTGTGTCTGGTTAGAGTTATATTGTTTGTCCCCTTTCCCCTGCTTTTTCACACGTTTCTTTACTATCATGAGAGAGTTAAATCATACGTTATTTGTCTTTCTGAGACTGAGCGATGTGACTTAGCCAATGCTCTCCACAACATTGCCACATGAGGCAAGTGGCAAGACTTCATTCTTGCTTATGGCTGGATAAGACTCTGTGGTGCCTTTGGAGAACAGTGAGATGGTAGTAGTGTCTGGGAACTCCAGGTTTGTCATCAGCTGTAAACACAACTGGAATATGACCACATCAACTGCAACTTGACGGAAATGTACCTGAAGCCTACAAATTAAACTCTAAAAGAGAAGAAGTCACAGAAACTATGAGAGAATATTGGAGACATGTTTTAGGGAGACGTGGGTGATTGGTGTTTCACAGGGCTGTGAGCCAATGCAAAATACAAAGGCACAGGAGAGAGGAGCAAATACAACAAAAACAGCAGGCAAGGACAGCCTCTTCAGATGACGGCCTTAAGGTCAGGGGACAGCCACAACTCAACAGCAGAGGGCATGCATGCCACACACACCCGAGACTCCCTCAAGGGCCAGCCCTTAGTCACTCCAAGATCTCTTCCTCCTAAAGACATTACCCTCAGGAAAGACAACAGAATGGGGTTTGAGAATAAAGAGAAGAATATAGAGACCTAGATCCAATGCAAAGATGGAATAACAAATTGATGTTGAGGAAAAAGAATAAGAAATGATCAAGGCCAAGCAATCGAAGTGAAACCTCTAAATATTATAAGCGCTTTGGAGGATTGAAAGCAGCAGCCAGTATAGTCAGTGTACATCAGAAAAACACAGAACAAATCAGGAAGTCTCGAGCCACAGAGATAAAGCTGATAAAGAGAAAACAAAATATAGGGTCACTGATGTTTAAAAGATTGGTAGCCGACTGGATGCAATGTTGAAGAAGCAGGCAAAAGCAGACAATAACATTAGTAACCTGGACGTAAAAGACTTGAAAATAAGGAAGCAAAGCCAAACAGAGAATGAAGAATGATGAACATGACAATGAGCTTAGGGAAGTCATGGACTCCAAGGAATGTAAAGAAGTGCCTATTCTAGATCTAGGAGCGAGAGGATAAATTCCAAAAATTTCTTTGAGAAATCAGAGATGAAATGTCCCTTATCTGGGAGCAGAAACAGAGATCCAAGTTCAGTGGCACAGAGGACTCCTCTCACCATCAACAGAAGAAGAGCACCACAAGATATAGTGTCATTCCCCCTGCAACAGCTAGCAAGGGAGGAATTCTCTTTATCCAAATATGGGTAATTCTCTTTACCCAAAGAGAATGGGTAATTCTCTTTACCCAAATACAAAATAATGTGTACCCATATATTACACATATGTAGTGTGTCCATAGCCAAGTCACTGACTTTAAAACAGGCTATACCAGCTCTTGAAGCAGTTCAGATAGAGCAAGCAACACCATCCCAAGCAAAAATCCACATCCCCTGCTTTTCTGAACAATGGCAGAGCAGTGGATCTTGTCTAGAACTCTGAGGTATTAAGAGGACAGCAATTTAGTCCTCAGATGTGTCCATCAGTTCAGTGGCGGATTGCAGCTCAACTCATGATCCCAGGGTCATGGTGTCGACTTTGGACTCTGGTTCCATGCTCAGGGGCAAGTCTGTTTCCCCTTCCCAGATCCACCCCTGAGTGTGATCTTTCTGTCTCTCTCTCAAGTACGTGAACGTTTATAGTTTGACTAAAAAACAAAAACAAAAACAAAACCAGTGTACAATGATTTACTGGGGCCAGAGGATGATTTATTTAATTTGGATCTATATCATTATTGAATGCAGCACCTCCCAACATGCTTAAATGCCAGACCATCGCTCTAAGCTCCATTGCTCATTCTCCTGTTCTTTGTCTTCCTGTATCTTCTCACCAACTGTTGCATCCACTCTCTGTCCTGATTTAATGGAATTTTGTTGTCACATTGGATGTGGATGACCTCTCCTGGCTCCATTAGAACATGCCCATCTTCCGCATGAGGCACGTGGGGGATGGTCTTGAAAGGGTTAAGGCAGGCTTGTGCTGCCATATCTCCACTCAGTTCCCCAAAGCATAGCTGCACCACCCTGTGAGGAATGCTCAAGGTTCTTCAATATTCGAATCCTCTTCAATGTGTCCTTTTGGATATACATATTTTAATCTTCAAATGGGCAAGAGTGTCTTTCTGATGGCTTTGCTTGTGCTATAGGTTTTTTACAACATGCTTCACACTTCTTCCTGTGGACTTCAAGCACATGTGTCCATTTAGGCCTCAGGTTCTAGGGTGTAGAGTATGCCTTTGGTACTTGTTCACTTTTGAAGATTGGGAGGCCTTTTTTTCCCATAATTTCTGAAATGCTAGAGGTACTCATGTCCTCACGTGAAAAATTCAGACATATCTTTGGCATGGTTGTGGGTGTTCCCTGTGAGGTTTCCTTGGGTGGCCTTTCCCTAGTCAGAAGTACCCTGATTGTGTGGGAGGACTATACACATGTGAAAGACATGGAGTTTCTCCTCTGAGTCTTTGTTTGAGACCTGATTCTTTCTTGGACTTTCGTGTGTAAGTTGGAGTGGTGGATTCTTGCCTTTCTCCAGAGTCCAGATGACTGGTTCTGACTGTCACGACAATAGAATATGAATTTGACCATGGAGAAAGGAACACCAACTCGCTTCACAGGTGGATTCAGCAGTTTGGGAGGACTTACGATTTTCTTGGCCCACAGATGACTACTAGAGGCAAGTGTAAATCAGTCGTGGTTTGGGAGGGAGAGGTTGCTAGGACATCAAAGTTTTGTGACATTACAAAAGCTGGCTTCACCAAAGCTGAAGTCCCTCTCTCATGGCCTTTGTGTCCTATGGCTTTAGGTAGGAAGCACCGGAAAGGACAGAAAAAAACAAATGAGCCTGATGAAGAACTCAGGTTGTCTTGTGTATTAATGTGCCACTTCCCATTTCTAGACAAAGAGAAAAGAAAATGACATATGGGATACCAACCTTTAGACCAATATTTCTCCATAGACAGCAAGGATTTCCTATTTCCATTGCAATTTCTAGAGATCTCAAGAAACAGTGAGGCCTCTTGGGTATCATCTCTGTGAAGTTTGTCATGCTGTGGGTGAGAGAGTCCTTTCTCAGCATCTTTCCCCTTTGGGTCAGTGAAGACTAAGAGACAGAAAGTCCCTTTTCAAGGAAAAATGTTAGGGCATGGATGTATTGTGCTATCTGTGTTTTCATTTCCTACTGTTTGAAAACACTAATAATAAGGGATTTGGCTCTGTCTACCTGCTTTTACCTTAAACACCTTTGGCAAGGATTTAAAGAGCGCGACATTCTGCATGTGAGCTAACACTGAAGGAAGAGCCCTGGACAGCATTACCTGTCATCATAAGTTAATGCTACCTGCTGTTGTAATAGGTATATCTATGTTGACTAATTCTCTTAAATCATATGAAAAGGAATGGCTTCTATCGATGGCATGCAATGCCCACTCGAGCAGAACTGTGGGTTGAGCTTCAATGCCCTTGCAAAAACTAGTAGATAAAGAAGGTGTGGTGTGTATTTGCAACAGTATTCCTCAGACACAAGGGATGATGAACCCATAGTTATTGCATTGACAATAATTTCACAGGACTGGGTGTTGAGAAATGAAAAAGGCAAGCAGACAACGGGGAATGTCTTATGGCTCCCCTCCAATGTGTTCCAGGAGGAATACCATGGCCCTTAGTAGACAGAAGGAAAAACTGAAGGGGGTGAAGTCAAAGAAAACAAACCAGGGTGTCTCAGGGCTCTGAGAATCAAGCTGTGTGTAACAGAAAATAGAGACTTGCAGGGAATGAGGGAACTGGCTAATGCATGTTGATGAGTTGTGGAATTTCTTAGGATGAACTCTAGAGTGTATATGGAACTAAAGCTTCAGAAAATTCTCTGTCATAAACATATGATGGATGTTAGGATGGCCTCCTCAACAGAACCAAAAATATAAAAAGAAAAACAATCTGGCCCTTTCAAAAGCAAATGAAGACAGACATGGAAAAGGAAAGAATTATATTTCTATTATCTTAACTTGTTAAAAAGGCATTGTAGTTTGTTCCCTATAATGTCCTCATATGAATTGGGTCTTTATACTTGAAAAGTAGAGTGTACCCACCACATCCATTTCTGGAATCGATGAGAATAAATGACATTGCCTTCATTAAATGTCTAGAAGAGTCAACCATGAAAATGATTTAAATCTGGCCTTCCGTGTTTTGGCAGGTGTTGGATTACTGTTTCAAATGATTTAGTCACTTATAGAGAGCTCAGATATTGTACGTTTTCTGACCAAATCTTGGGAGTTGATATGTGTCTTGGAATGTATCTTTTTCTTTTGTTCTTAGATTTGCTGGCATAATTTTGTAGAGGGGTCTTTTAATTTTTTCCCCTTTCTATAAGTTGTCATGTGGTCTCATATTTTCAGCGGTATTCTTGTCTCCCTGAGTTTTCCAGGAATTGGTTTCTCCTTTTGCTAAAGTTTATTAAAGTTCTTTTCTTCTTTTTCTAGTTCCTTATGGCATCAAGTTAGGTTGTTTTTCCTATGTGTTTTTAATGTTGGGAAATACACACACTTAACCATATATTCTTTCTCCATAAATTTTGTTTTGACATCATCCCATATATTTCTTTACTTTCTTTTGTTCAAGGTACTTTCTATTTTCTTTCTTTGATTTATTGCTAGTTTGCCACTGTGTTGTGTTTTCCACCTATTATTGTCCAGGTGTGTTTCCCATTCATAAATGATTTCTTTCCATTTTCATATCTTTTTGGTCATAAGTATACAAGATAGTATTTGATTTCTCTTCCATTAATCACGACTTGATTTGGACTCCAGCACACAATCTGTGATAGACAATGTTAGGTCTGCAGTTGGGAAGAATGTGCCTTCTGGTCCTCAGAGACACAATCTAAAGGTTGTATTCCCAAAGCCAGGTGGTCTAGATGACCCAAGATGACGTCTGTTATTCCTTACCAGCTTTCCGTTTGGATGGTCTGTCCTGTGCTGAAAGTAGATATCATAGTCCCCAACAATATTGGACTGAGGTCCCCATCTCCTTTCCTTTATGTTCATATGCTTTCAACATTTAGACACACCCATGTTGGTGGTGCATATGTTGGAAATTCTTCCAAGTGTCTGATGTTTTAATACTCTATCAAGACAAAGCAGCTTCCAGTAATCTTTTGTTTCTCAAAGGCATAAACTTTTTCTCTCTGCCATAGACACAATCACGTTGGCTCTCTTCTCCTTGCCAATTGCATAACCCATGCCTTCCCCAGTTTATTCACTTTCAAGCTATCTTTATAGTCGAAGGAAATTTATATTTGCAAAATAAGGTCGATCTTTTTAAATTTTGTTGTTTTCTTGTGGACCATATTTTACCATTTTTTTTCTTTCTTTTCTTTCTTTATTATTATTATTATTATTATTATTTTAATTTTCATCCAGTCCAACAATCTGCTTGTACTGATAGGAGAATTTATCCTGAATACTTGAATTAACTATTGATAGGTAGTTGGATTCTGGTTAGGATTTTCTGTGCTTTTCCCCTGTATGGTATTTTTGGGAGTTTGCTTTGTTTAGTGTGATTCCTCACCTACTCCCCATCTTTTGTGTGTCTTCTTCGTGTCTTCACTCTGTGTGTGTGTGTGTGTGTGTGTGTGTGTGTGTGTGTGTGTGAGTGTTCTCTGTGTGTGGTCACATAACACTTTTGATTAAATTTCAAGAGATAGGAAGTCGGTCCTTTCTGGTTAGTAATTCAATTGGCATGCTTTGAAAATTCACATTCCATCAATTTCAGGCACATTTCCTACAAAGTCACCTTTTGTCCTTTTTTATAAACACGTATTCTCACAAACCTGCCTTCAGACAAACACCAAATTTTGTGTGCCTGGTTAGAATTGTGTGCTTTATCCCTTTTTCCTTTGCTATTTCCTATGTCTCTTGCCTACCATGAGAGTAAAATTATATGTTATTTGTCTTTCTGAGACTGATAGATGTTAGGTAGCTGAATGCTCTCCGCAACATTGACACATTAGGCAAGAGGCAAGAATTCTTTCATGCTTATGCCTCGGTAATAATCTGTGGTGCCATGGAGAACAGTGAGATTGTAGTAGTGTCTGAGATCTCCAGGCTTCTCTTCAGCCATGAAGACAACTGGAAGGTTACCACATCAACTGCAACATGGTGGAAATTGACCTGAAGCCCACAAAGCAAACTCCACACCAAATGAGAAACGAATTCACAGAAACTATGGGAGAAGTTTGGAGACAAGTCTCTGGGGAGAAGTGGGTGGTCGGTTGTTCAGAGGCCAGTGAGCCAATGCAAAATACAAGGACACAGGAAAGCGGAGCACACTGGAACCCACAAGGAGCATGTTGCCCAATGCCATTGGCTGTGACCAGAAGAGGCTCTGAAGGACATGAATTCTTGCCAATAAAGGGTCTTGAGGCCTGGAGATTTCAGATCAGCAGGCTTGGCAGACATCGACTCGAGAGAACTCTGTGTTTCTCCTGCAGAGGACACCAACACTCAACCAGGTACAGACAGCCTGGAAACCATGATCAGAGACAATACCAGCAGACACAGTGGGATGATTGTGCATTCTGGCAGTGCATCCATGAGAGGCAGATTTCGTGGAAATAATTCAATGGGGTCACAAGAAATTTAGGGCTCTCGCATCAGCAGCATTAAGACTGAGCTACTGGCCAAAGACAAACAGTGAGGACATTAGCTGCCTAAACTGCAAAAACAAAAACCAAACCATGGAACACCTGGGGTCTGTCTTCCTTAGTGCAAGTTGCTAAGTCCCAGGAGTACAGATTCTCCCGTAGGTGATTAGAAGAATGCAAGGCCCACATGTTCTCTCCTGACCACTACGTTCTACAGGATTTTGGTCTGTTAAGTGGATTGAACGTCTCCTTTCATAGGCACACCAGAGCCCACCAAGCTAAACCTCAGCCCAGACCCCAAACACACGAAGTGGCAGGCAAAGAGAAACTCTGCAGATGAATGGCCTCAAGGACAGGGGACAGCCACAACACAACAGCACAGGGCTTGTGTTCCACACACACAACCAAGATTCCCTCAAGGGCCAGTACTTGAGCACTCCATGATCTCTTCTACCTAAAGAAATTAGAAATAGTTTCTGATGAAAATATTGGTAGCAGACTGGATGCAAAGTCCAGGAAGCTGCCAGAAGCAGAGGATCAAATTAATGACCTGGAAGAAAAAGACTAGAAAATAATGAACAATCTAAAGAGATAAGGGAGAATGATGGAACATGACAATCAGCTTAGGGAAGTCAATGACTTCTCCAAGGAATGGAAAGAGGTGTCTATTGTAGGTGAACTAGGAGTGAGAGAAAAAAAGAGGGTTGAACATTTCTTTGAGATATCAGAGCTGAAAATGGGATTAGAAAGAGATCCAGATTCAGAGGCACAGAGGACTCCCATCACCATCAACAGAAGCAGAGCACCACAAGACATAGTGTCATTCCCCCTGCATAAGCTAACATTGGAGGAATTCTCTTTATCCAAATATGCATGGGAGATTAGTTTGTCCATAGCCAAGTCACTGACTTCCAGAGGAAAAAGTCCTGGACAGCAGTCCTTGTCATTTTTAGTTAACTCTACATGCTGTGGTAATGGGTATAGCCATGTTGAAAAAGTCTCTTTAATCAGAAGAAAAGGAACGGTGTATATCAATGGACTGCAATTCCCCCTGGAGCAGAATTTTAGATTGATCTGGGGGCCTTGCAAAGACTAGTGGATAAACAAGGTGTGGTTCGTATTGACAACAGAGTATTCCTCAGCCATCAGGGAGGATGAACCCATGGACACTGAATTGACATGAATTCCACAGGACTTGGTGATGCAAAATGAAAAAGGCAAGCAGACAAAGAGAAATATCATATGTCTTACCTCATATATGCCCCAGGAAGAATACCATGGGTGTTAGTAGAAAGACGGGAAAATTGAATGGGAAGAAGTTAGAAAAGGAGACAAACCAGGAGTGACTCAGGACTCTGAGGAATCAATCTGAGAGTTACAGAAAATAGAGACAAGTAGGGACTGAGAGAACTGGTTCACGGGTGTACAGAAGTTGTGGCATATATTAGGAGGAGCACTAGATCATATATGGAACTAAAGCATCCGTAAATACTCTGTCAAAAACGTATGATGGATGATACGCCTACTTACTCAACATTAAAAAAAAAAAAACTAAATAAAAACAAACTGGCCCCTCAGATGGTTTGAAGTGGCGGGGGGGTGGGAGGTTGGGGGAACCAGGTGGTGGGTATTAGAGAGGGCATGGAAGCATGGAGCACTGGGTTTGGTGCAAAAATAATGAATACTGTAATGCTGAAAATAAAAAAAAAAAACCTGTCTCTTTAAAAAGCAGGTGAAGACAGAGAAAAGGAGAAACTATATTTTTATTATCATTACTTATTAAAATGGCATGGTATTTATTTCCTATAATGTCCTTATCTGAATTGGGTCTTTATAATTGTAAAGAGGAGTTTCCCCGCGTCCTCCATTTCTGGAATTGATAGGAAGTTATGACATTGCCTTCACTAATTTCTAGAAGATTTGACCAGGAAAATTATTTGGATCTGCCTTCTGTGTGTTGGCAAGTGTTTGATGATTGCTTCAAACGCTTTAGTCAGTACTAGAGAGCTGAGATTTTGTAGGTTTCCTGACCTAATCTTGGGAGTTGATATGTGTTGGAATTTATCCTTTTCTCACAGTTTCTGGATTTGCTGGCATAATTGTGTAGAGGGGTCTTTTAGATTATTTTTTTCTTTCTATTAGTTGTCATGTGGTCTCATACTGTCAGCTATATGCTTGTCTCCCAGTTTAATCCAGGTAATGGCTCCTCATGTTTGTTAAAGTTTTCAAAACTGACATGTGAAATTCCACTGAGTTTTTCCTACTTGTTTGTCTTTATTTATTTTATTTCAATTATCATATTATTATCTTATTTTTTCTGCTCACTTTAGAGTTCATTTCATCTTTTCCTAGTTCCTTATGCCATCATTTAGTTTGCTTTTTTTTGGTGTTTTTAATTTTTGGAAATAAATGCATTTAGCCTTATATAACCCTAACCATCACTCTGATCTCCCTTGTTCATTCTCTCTTTTATTTATTATTTTTTTTAATTTTCAGCATAACAGTATTCATTATTTTTGCACCACACCCAGTACTCCATGCATTCCATTCCCTCTATAATACCCACCACCTCATACCCTGACCTCCCACCTCCCACTGCCCCCTCAAAACCCTCAGATTGTTTTTCAGAGTCCATAGTCTCTCATGGTTCACCTCCCCTTCCAATTTCCCCCAAATCCCTTCTCCTCTCTAACTCCCCATGTCCTCCATGGTATTTGTTATGCTCCACAAATAAGTGAAACCATATGATAACTTGAATCTCTCTGCTTGACTTATTTCATTCAGCATAATCTCTTCCAGTCCTGTCCATGTTGCTACAAAAGTTGGGTATTTATCCTTTCTGTTGAGGCATAATACTCCATAGTGTATATGGACCACATGTTCCTTATCCATTCATCCATTGAAGGACATCTTGGTTCTTCCCAGTTTGGCGACCATGACCATTGCTGCTATAAACATTGGGGTACAGATGGGCTTTCTTTTCACTAAATCTGTATCTTTGGGGTAAATACCCAGGAGTTCAATGACAGGGTAATAGGGAATTTCTATTTTTAATTTTTTTGAGGGATCTCCACACTGTTCTCCAAAGAGGCTGCACCAACTTGCATTCCCACCAACAGTGGAAGAGGGTTCTCCTTTCCCCACTTGCTCTCCAACACATGTTGTTTCCTGTTTTGTAATTTTGGTCATTCTAACTGGTGTAAGGTGATATCTCAATGTGGTTTTAATTTGAATATCCCTGATGGCCAGTGATAATAAACATTTTTCATGTGTCTGATAGCCATTTGTATGTCTTTATGAGAGAAGTGTCTGTTCATACTTCTGCCAATTTTTTGATATGTTTGCCTGTTTCATGTATGCTGGTTTGAGGAGTTCACTATAGATCCTGGTTATCAACCTTTTGACTTTACTGTCATTTTCAAATATCTTCTCCCATTATGTGGGTTTCCTCTTGGTTTCTCGACTCCTTCATTTGCTATGCAGAAGCTTTTGATTTTGCTGCAGTCCCAAAAGTTCATCTTTGCTTGTGTTTGCTTTGCCTTTGGAGACATACCTTGAAAGAAGTTGCTGTGGCTGATATCAAAGAGATTACTGCTTATGTTCTCCTCTAGGATTCTGATGGATTCCTGTCTCACGTGTGGGTCTTTTATCCATTTTGAATTTATCTTTGTGTACAGTGTAAGAGAATGGTCAAATTTCATTCTTCTACATATAGCTGTACAGGGTTCCCAGCACCATTTATTGAAGAGACTGTCTTTTTTCCACTGTATATTTTTTCCTGTTTTGTCGAAGATTATTTGACCATAGAGTTGAGGGTCCATATCTGGGCTCTTTACTCTGTTCCACTGGTCTATGTGTCTGTTTTTATGCCCTCATCATGCTGTCTTGGTTATCACAGCTTTGTAGTAAAGCTAGATATCAGGTAGCGTGATGCCCCCAGGTTTTTTTTGTTTGTTTGTTTATTTTTCAACATTTCCTTAGTGATTCGAAGTCTCTGGTTCCATACAAATGTTTGGATTATTTGCTCCAGCTCTTTGAAGAATACCGGTGGAATTTTTATTGGAATGGCATTAAAAGTATAGATTGCTCTAAGCAGTAGAGCACAATGTTTTTTCTTCCAATCCAAGAGCATGGAATGGTTTTCTATCTTTTTGTGTCTTCTTTAATTTTTTTCATGAGTGTTCTGGAGTTCCTCAAATACAGATCTTTTACCACTTAGGTTAGGTTTATTTCCAGGTATCTTATGGTATCTTGTGCTATAGAATAGATTCTCTAATTTCCCTTTCTGTATTTTCATTGTTAGTGTATAAAAAAGCCACTGATTTTGACGTTGTATCCTGCCACGTTGCTGAACTCCACGAGTTCTAGTAGTTTGGGGGTGAGTCTTTTGTGTTTTCCATATAAAACATCATGTTGTCTGCGAAGAGGTAGTTTGACTATCTAATTTGGATACCTTTTATTTCTCTTTGTTGTCTTATTGTTGTTGCTAGGACTTCTAATACTATGTTGAACAAGAGTGGTGAGAGTGGGCCTCCTTGTTGTGTTCCTGATCTCAACGGGAAGGCTGCAAGCTTTCTCCCATTGATGATGATATTTGCTGTGGGTCTTTCATAGATAGATTTGATGAAGTTCAGGAATGTTCCCTCTATCCCTATACTTTGAAGCATTTTAATCAGGAATGGATGCTGGATTTTGTCAAATGCTTTTTCTGCATCCATTGAGAGCACCATGAGTTTCTTCTCTCTTCTCATATTAATTTGTTGTATCAAATTGATTAATTTGCAAAATTTGAACCATCCTTGTAGCCCAGGGATGAACCCCACCTGATCATGGTGGATAATATTTTTAATGTTTTGTTGGATCTGGTTGGCTATGATCTTGTAAGAATCTTAGCATCCATATTCATCAGTGATATTGTTCTGAAATGCTCCTTTTTGGTATGGTTTTTCCTGGTTGGGGATCAGGGTAATGCTGGCTTTATAGAAAGAGTCAGGAAGTTTCCTTTCTGCTTCAATTTTTTGAAATAGCTTAAGGAGAATAGGTGTTATTTCTTCTTTGAATCTTTGGCAGAATTCCCCAGAGAATCTGTCATATCCTGGGCTCTTGTTTTTTGGGAGGTTTTTGATCACTGCTTCAATCTCCTTACTAGATATTGGTCTATTCAAGTTGTCAATTTCTTCCTGGTTCAATTTTGGAGTTCATAGTTTTCCAGGAATGCATATATTTCATTTAGGATGCTAAGCTTATTGGCATATAACTGTTGTTAATAACTTCTAATGATTGTGTCTACTTACCCGATGTTAGATGTGTTCTCTCCTTTTCATTCATAATTTTATGAATTTGGGCTTTCTCTCTTTTCATTTGGATTAGTGTGGCCAATGGTTTATTGATCTTATTGATTTTTTCACAAAACCAACTTCTAGTTTCATTGATACATTCTCCTGTATCTCTGGTTTCTACCTCATTGAAATCAGCTCTAATCTTGATTATTTCCCTTCCTATGTGTGGATTTAGTTTGATTTGTTGTTTATTCTCCAGTTCTTTAAGGTGTAGAGACAGCTGCTCTGTTCTGGATTTTTCACTTTTTTTGAGGGAGATTTTGATGGCTATGTATTCCCCCCATAGGACTACCTCTGTTGTATCCAATAAGTTTTGGAATGAAGTGTCTTCATTCTCATTGGCTTCCATGAATTGTTTCAGTTCTTCCTTGATCTCCTGGTTGATCCAAGCATTCTTAAGCAAGGTGGACTTCAGCTTCCAGGTGTTTAAGTTCCCTCAGAACTTTTCCTTGTGATTGAGCTATAGTTTAAAAGCATTGTGATATGAGAAAAGGCAGGTATTATCTCAGTCTTTTGGTATTGTTTGAGTCCATATTTGTGACTTAGTATGTAGTCTACACTTGAGAAGGTTTCATGTACATTTGAGAAGAATGAGTATTCTGGTGTTATAAGATGGAATGTTCTGTATATATCTATGAGTTAGATCTGGTCCAATGTGTCTTTGAATGCTCTTGTTTCTTTATTGATTTTCTGCTTTGATTATCTATTTCTGAGAGAGGCATGTTCAGTTCTCCTATTATTAATGTATTCATATAAGTATAATTATCCTGATTAACAATTTTCTTATGTAATTGGCTGCTCTCATATTGGGGGCATAGGTATTTAAAATTGCTAGATCATTCTGGTGGGTATTCCCTTTAAGAATTATGTAGTGTGTTTCTGTATCTCTGACTACGGTCTTTAGTTTAAAGTCTAATTTATCTGATATGAGAATCACTACCTCAGCCTTCTTTTGAGGCCCATTGTCATAAAGATGCTTCTCCATCCTTTCACTTTCAGTCTGGGTGTATCTTTAGGTTCAAAATGGGTCTCTTGTAGACAACATATGGATGGGTCCTGTCGTTTCACCCAATCTGCATCCCTGTGCTATTTTATGGGTGCATTTAGGCCATTGACATTGGGAGTGATTATTGAGAGATACGTTTTTATTGACATCATGTTACCTTTGAAATCTTTCTTTATGAAGATTGTCTCTATATTTATGTTCAATGCTATTAGGATTTTTCCACTTTTATAGAACCTCCTTAATATTTCCTGCAGTATTGGCATGGTGGTTGCATAGTCTTTTAAGCCTTGCCTGTCTTGGAATCTCTTTATCTCTCCATCCATTTTGAATCTAAGTCTTTCTGGATAAAGTATACTTAGCTGCATGTTCTTCTCTTTTAGTGCCCTGAATATATCTTGCCAGCCTTTTCTGGCTTGCCTGGTCTCTGGACAGGTCTGACATTATTCTGATGGTCTTTCCTCTGTAAGTAAGGAGCCTCTTTGTCCTAGCGGCTTTCAAGAGATTATATCTACAATTATGATTCCTCAATTTGACTATCAGGTGTCATGATGTTTTTTGGAATGGACAATCTTGGGTGGAGACCGTTCAGCCTATAGTATGTGAATGCTGGTTCCATTCATGAGACTGGAAAATTTTCATGAAGAACTTGTTCTACTATATCTTCTAGACTTCTTTCTTTTTCTTCCCCCTCAGGGATTCCAATAATTCTGACGTTGGAACGTTTCATGGCATCATTATTTCCCTGACTCTGTTTTATTGGTTTCTAAACTGTTTGTGCCAGGCTTCCTCCTGATCTTTTCTCTCTATTTGTTTGTCTTCCAGATCACTAATTCTGTCTTCTAACTTACCCTAGCTTTTAGAGAATTTAGATTAGATTGGAACTCATTGAGAGCATTATTAACATCATCCCTGGTCACTTTCAGTTCTGCCCTAATCAGTTCCATTTGGTCATCCATGGATTTCTTCAACCTAGCTATTGCCTGGATAAATGTGAGCCTGAATTCTCTTTCCGACATATTGTCTATGTTGATAGGCATTAGCTCTGATCCAGAAGGTCCATCCTCTGTATTTTTCTTCTGTTGGGCAATCCTCCTCCTAGTCATTTTTGTAGGAGATGACTGAACAAATATAGTTGGATATATCAACCGTGGTGTAGGCATGGTGAACCCTGGAAAGCATCTGAGCAATCAGGATTCCCCACCTAAAAGAGAGACAAAAGAAAGAAAAATGAAAAGATAAAGAGAGTGACAGGAAAGAAAAGGAAGATGAAAGAGAAGGCTCAGCCCAAATGGGACCTCAATGTATGATTTATGAAGTATATAAACAAAAACAGAAAAACAAAAAGACTGATAAAAGTATATGACATGAGGAAAAAAAAAATATGCAAATAAAGGAAGATCCTCGTCAAAAAGAACCCCAAGTATAAGATTTATATACTATCAGGACTAACACAAAAACACAGAAACAGTGGTGGAATAAAAAGATGGGAGAGTGTTTGTAAATTCTCAGTGTGGGCGAGGAAGTATGTTTTGATTCTTCCTGGATGTATCTTGATATCTTTGTTAAAGGACTCAACTTTCCTAAGATAAAGCGGGATTAAAAATTGGTTTACCTATAGGGGTAGTATTGATTGGGGAAAGGGGATTACTTTGAGGTTTAACTCTATATGAATATTAGAAAATACAAGTAAAAAAGGAATAAACTAGACTAAACTAAAATTTAAAAAAAAAAAGAATAGTGGTAAGGAGTTGAAAATAAAAATTGTCCTATGAAGTAGTGGTGGTTATTCTCTTGCAGTCTTTTTTTTTTTTTTTCTTTCTTGGTTTGTTTTCTGGGGGAGGGGCCTGACACATGGGTTTTCAGTCAATGATGGGCCCTGAGTTAAGTCCTGCCCCCCCCAAGGGGGTGGGCTCTGAGTAAACTTTTTTTTATTTTTTTTTTGAGGCTTTTGTTATCTGGCAGTTTTTCCGTGTGTTCATTTTTTTTTCTCTCACCTTGACCTCTTTTGAAGGTTTGTAGTTTTAGATGAAAACAGAATGACCCTAACCTCCCTCTCAGAGAGAAGCTTCAGTCTGGCTGCTGAGCTCAGATGAGTTCCCCCTTTGCTTCTGGCAGATCAGGTTCAGAGTCATGGTCTCTGTGGATGCAGGATC
Organism: Mustela lutreola; assembly: GCF_030435805.1. Classification (NCBI taxonomy): domain Eukaryota; kingdom Metazoa; phylum Chordata; class Mammalia; order Carnivora; family Mustelidae; genus Mustela; species Mustela lutreola. The sequence continues at coordinate 3,098,512 of NC_081309.1, forward strand.
TTTTGCTTGTACCCAAAACCACAGCAGTGGCTGTAGTCTGGGAGCTCCAGACCGCCAAAGAGATTCCAAGCAGCGATTGAACACTAAGATTTTTCCACTGGCCTGGGCTTTCTGGGTCTGAGAGCACCCAGTTACTGTGCACCTCTTTCAGGGGCAGCTTTGGGTCGCGCGCACGTCTCAGGCACTGAGAACGGGGCGCAGGTCCGAAAGCACCAGGCTGGGCTTTTGCGCACCTCTGTCAGGGGAGACATTGGGATGATCGTCTTAGGCCCTGAAACAATGGTGTGCGTTGAAGAACGCCTGCTGGGCCCTTGTAACTCTCTCAGGGGAATATGAGGGATATGCATGCGTATCTCAGGCTTTGTAACAGGGCTCACACGTTCTGCCATCTGGCATGGCTCCCATCCCCTCACAGGAGCCAGAACCCATGCATTCTTTGGCGCACTGGCAGCTTAGGCACCAAGACCCGGTTTCTCCACCACACTCTCTCTGGCTCAGCGCACCTCTGTCAGGACCTGTCCAGAGACTGGGGACTTAAACCCCTGTCCATAGCCGCCCCAATAACTACAATTCCACCCCCTGTGATTCTTTGCTCTTTTTGAGTGCTTTCAACCAGTCTCCAAGTTAATGCTGGTCCCCAGACTGAGGGCACTCTTGGATTGGAGTATTACTTTCCAACCGGTTACCTCTGGTGGTTACCTCCCCATTTTGCTCATCTTCCGATGTCAGTCCACCCTTCCTACTCTGCTTTACCTTCCCACTGGCATCTTCTGCACCAGTAAAGATCCAGACGTGTATAATTCTGATCTCAGGCTGATTTCATGAGTGATCAGTGTTCTTTGTTAGGTAATCAGCTCACTTTAAAGTACAGGTTGAAAAGGCGCCTTCTCCTATTTCCCCGCCATGTTGTCCCCTCTCCCCAATTATTTCCCTTTCTTTTTTTTTCCTTTTCTTTTCTTTTCTCTTCTTTTCTTTTCTTTTTCTTTCTTTTTTTTTTTTTTTTTAATTTTCATCCAGTGCAACAATCTGTTTTTATTGTTGGGAGAATTTAGTACTAATACTTGAAATAATTATTGATAGCTAAAAAGTTAACTTTCTCCTTTTTGTTGGTTTCTTACTTGGATTCTCTCTACCTTTCCCCTTTATGGTATTTTCATTGGGGTTTGCTTCCATTTCCTCGATTCCTCACTTCCTCCTCATCTTTTGTGTTTCTTATCTGTGTGTGTGTGTGTGTGTAGGTTGTCTTTTGTGATTCATATAACACTTATAATTAAATTTCAAGATATAGGAAGTCCGTCTTTTATGGATAGCAATTCAATTTGACGTGCCTTGAAAACTCATATTCATCACATTTAGTCACATTAAAAACAAAGAATGTCACCTTGTGTCCTCATTATAAACATGTATTCTCACAAACCTGCCTTCAAAAAATACCAAAATTTGTGTGCCTGATTAGAGTCAATTTGTTCATCCCTTTTGCCCAAGCTTTTTCACAATTCTATTGACTGCCATGAGAGAGTGAAAATTTATGTTGTCTTTCTGATACTGATAGATGTGCCGTAGTCCAATGCTCTCCACAATTATGCTAAATGAGGCAAGGGGCTAGAATTCATTTTTGCTTATTGCTGGCAAAGAGTCTGCAGAGTTTTTGGGGGACAGTGAGATGGTAGTAGTGTCTGGGAACTCCAGGCTGTCTTCAGCCAATCACAACTGGAAGATTAACACATCAACTGAATCTTGGTGGAAATTGACCAGAAGCCTACAAATCAAACTTCAAAGCAAAAGAGAAAAGAAGTTTTTAAGAGACCAAGAGAGAAGATTTGAGACATGGCTTAGGGGAGATGTGGACAGTTGTTGCTTCAGCGGCAGTCAGAAATGCAAAAGACAAAGGCACAGGTGATGGGAGCACACTGGGAACCCACAAGGAGCATGTTTCCCAATGCCATTGGCTGTGAACTGAAGAGGGTCTGAAGGACACGAGTTTTTGCCAAAAAAGGGTCCTGAGGCCTGGAGATTTCAGATACACAGGCTTGGCAAACATCGGCTCAAGAGAACACTGTGTTTCTCCTGGAGAGGAAATCAACAAGCAAATAGATGCAGACAGCTTGGAAACCATGATCCGAGGCAATACCAGGAGACACAGTGGGAAGATGATGGGTTCTGGCACATGCATCTGTGGGAGACCATGTTCGTGGAGATAATGCAATGGGGGCACAGAAAATTTGGGGCTCTCGCGCCAGCAGCATAAAGACCCAGCTACTGGCCAATGACAGGACTCTGGGGAAGTTAGCTGCTGAACGTGCAAACATGAAGTCCGAACCATAAACGACTTGGAGGACTGATTTCTTCAGTCCTAGTTGCTTAGTCCCAGGAGAACAGACTCTCCCGTAGTGGACTAAGGAAACCCTGCAAAAGCACTCTCTTGATCAGAGCATTATGCAGGCCGTCATTCTGCTGAGTGGGCTTACTGTCTCCTTTCACAGGCACACCAGCCCAGGAAGCAAAACCTCAGCTTATTCAACCCACACCACAAATACTCCAAATGGAAGGCAGAGAGAGCCTCTGCAGATGACTGGATTCAAGGATAGGGGACAGCCACAACACAACAGTAGAAGTCATGCATGCCATACACACACCCGAGACTCCCTAAAAGGCCAGCCCTTGGGCCCTCCATGATGTCTTCTTCCTCAGGAAATTATCATCAGGGTAGAAAAAAAATGTGTTTTCGAATACAGAGAAGACAGAGACCTCGATCCAATGCAGATATGTAAGAATCAATTGATGCCAAGGAAAAAGAACCAGAAATGATCATGGGCAGGCAATTGGAATGAAACCCCTGCATATAACAGCCCGATGGAGGTTGGAAATCAGCGGCCAGGATACTCACTGCAGAAAATAAAGAGGATATCAGAAAGTATCGAATCACAGTGATAAAATAGATAAAAATAATAAAATTAAATTAAATTAAATTAAATTAAATTAAATTAAATAAAGAGGTCCTGATGAAAAGATTGGTAGCAGACTGGATGCAAAGTCCGGGTAGCTGGCAGAAATAGAGGGTCCAATGAGTGACGTGGTAGAAAAAGCTGTAAAATAAGGAAGCAAATCCAAAAATAGAAGGAAGAATGAGCTTAGGGAAGTCATCAAATCCAAGGAATGGAAAGAGGTGTCTACAGTTGGAGAACTAGGAGTGAGAGAAAAGAAAAAAAAAAAAAAAAAAGAGGGATGAGCAGTTCTTTGAAAACTCAGAGCTGAAAATGTCTCTTATCTGGGAGCAGAAACAGAGATCCAGATTCAGAGGCATAGAGGAATCCCATCACCATCAACAGAAGCAGAGCACCAAAGGACATAGTGTCATTCCCCCTGCAAAAGCTAGCAGTGGAGGAGTTCTCTTTACTGAAATATGCGTGGTAGAGTAGTGTGTCCATAGTCAAGTCACTGACTTCCAGAGGACAAGCTATACCAACTCTCAAAGCAGGTCAGATAGCTCAAGCAACATCTGGCCAAACCCAAATCTGTATCCCCTGCATTTCTGAACAAGGGCAGAGCAGTGGTTCTTTTCTAGAACTAGGAGATATTATGAAAACAAAGAAGGGGTTCCAGGTGTGCCCATCAGTTCAGAGGAGGATTTCAGCTCAATTCATTATCCCAGGGTCATGGCATCGACTCTGATCTCAGGTTCCCTATTCAAGGGCAAAAGTGCTTCTCCCTCTCCACCTCCACCCCATGATTATGATTTCTCTGTCTCTCTGCCAAATATGTGAATGCCCATATTTTGACAAAAAAAAAAAAAGCGCAAAACCAGCTTTCAAGATTTGGTGGGCGAGAGGATGTTTTATTTAATTTGGACCTAGGTCCCCATGGAATGCAGCCAGGTACAGAGCACCTCCCACCATCCTAAAATGCCAGACCTTCGCTCTGAGCTCCCTTGTCCATGCTCCTGTTCTCTGTATTCCTGGATCTCCTCACCAACCTGTAGCACCCGCTGTCTGTTCTGCTGTAGTGGTCCCTTGGTGACACAATGTTCTTCCTCTCCTGGGAACTTTAGAACATGCCCAACTTCTGAAAGAGGCACTGTTTGGTTATCGCATGAAACCATTTGGGGGATGATAGTGAGGCAGGTTTGTGCTGCCACATCTCCACTCAGTTCCCTAGAGGGCAGCTGCACCAGCCTGTGGGAATGCTCAAGGTTCTTTGACATTCGAATCTTCTTCAATGCGTCTTTTTGGAGACACAGGCTGTCATCTGAAACGGGCACGAAAGTCGTTCAGATGGCTTCACTTGGGCTATGGATCTCTTCCAACATGCTCCACTCTTACTTCTATGGAATTCAAGTACATGAGTCCATCCTGTGCTCAGGGTTTAGGGTGTAGATTATGACTTCAGTGAAAGGTCAATTTTTAAGATTGGGAGTCCATTTTGGCATGATTTTTGGAGACGCTCCAGGTACTCGTTTCCTCGCTGTTGAAGACACCAGATATATCCTTGGCATGGTGTCGGGTGTTCCCTCTTAGCTTTCCTTGGGTGGTCCTTTTCCTGTTCAGAAGCACCCTGATTGGGTGCTAGAGCCATACCCATGTGCAGGGCGTTGCTTCCACCCATGAGGCTTTTATTGTGGCCTGGTTATTTCTTGGCCTTCCATGGTAAGATGAAAAGGTGGATTCTTGACTTTCTCCAGAGTCCAGAGGGTTAGTGCTGACAGTAACGACCAAAGACTACAAAGTAGACCATGAAGTAGGTGATATCGACTCACTTTGCAAACTGCCTGGGTGAGAGACGCAGGCGGCTCCAGTGGTTTGAAAAGGCATTGGATCCTCCTGGCCCAACAATGACTACTCCAGCCACGTGTAGTGATCAGGCATGGTTTGGGGAGGGGTGGTTGCTATGACCTCAAAACTTTGATATATCACACAAGCTGGCTTCACGTAAGCAACAGTCCCTCTCTCAAGAACTTTGAGTCCTATGGCTTTAGGTAGGAAGCCGCGAAGGTCAGAAAAAGAACTCTCTGAGCCTGGTCAAGAACTGGGGTTGTCTTGTTTGTTAATTTCCCACTTCCTTTTTCTAGACAAAGCGAAAAGAAGATGACTTTCAGTATACCATCTTTAGGCCAACATTTCTCCAGAGACGGAAGTTATACATACCTATTTCCACTGCAACTTCTAGAGATCTCAAGAAACAGTGGGGACTTTGGGTGTCAGCAGCTCACTGTGGGGTTTGTCATGCTGTGGGTGAGAGAGTCCTTTCTCGACATCTTTTCCTATGGGTCACTGATGACTAAGGGATGGAAAGTCCCTTTTCAAGGAAAAATGTTAGGGCATGGATATATGTTGCTGTCTGTGCCCTCATCTCCATGGTTTCTGAAATACGAGGCATAAGGGATTAGGGCACTGTCTCCCTAGTTTTCCTTTAAAGACCTTTGCAAATGCTTCAAGGAGAGTGACATTCTGCATGATAGCTTACCCTTAAGGAAGGCCCCTGGACAGCATTCCTTGTCATCATTATTGAAGTCTACCTGCTGTGGTAATGAGTATAGCCATCTATGCTTTTATCCTCATTTAACCCAGAAAATGGCTCCTCCATTTTGTTAGTTTTCAAAACTGACGTGAGTTCATCTGATTTTTTCCTTTTGTTTTGTCCATATTTCTTTTGTTTTAAGGATCATTTGTATTATATACTTTTTTCTTTTCACTTTTGAGTTCATTGCATCCTTTTCTAGTTTATTATGCTGTCTGTTGGGTTGCCTTTTTTTTCGGATATAAGTTTCCATAAGTTTCTTTAATTTCCTTTGTTCAAGGTACTTTCTGATTTTCCTTTCGATTTTCCTTCTTTGACTCATTGCTAGTTCGGGAGTGTGTTGAGTTTTCCACCTATGAGTGTCTGGCTGTGTTTCCCATTCATGAGTGATTTCTTTCCATTTTCATACCTTCATGGTCATAAGTAAATAAGACAGGATATGAATTCTTTTCTATTAATTACGACTAGATTTGGACTCCAGCCCAGGATTTATGATAGACAATGTTAGGTCTGCCCTAGGGAAGCACTTCTCTTATGGTCCTCAGAGACACAATCTTATGCATGTTTCCTCAATGCTCAGGTGGTCTAGAGAGCCCATGATGCATGATGACTTCTGTTATTCCTTCCCACCTTTTTATCCAGATGATCTGTCCTGTGCTGTAAGTGGATATGATAGTCCCAACTATATTGGACTGAGGTCCCCATCTCTCTTTCTTTCTGTTAATATGCTTCCAACATTAAGATATACCCACGTTGGTGAGGTATATGTTGGCAACTCTTCCAAGTTTCTGATATTTTTTTGTTCCATCAATATAAATCACCTTCCCATATTTTTTTTGTCTCTCAAAGGCATAAAATCTCTTTAGCTGCCATAGGCGCCATCACTTTGGCTCTCTTCTCCTTGCCACTTGCATGATCTAGGTATTCCCAATTCCTTCACTTTCAAGCTATGTGTATATTTATAGTCGAAGGAAACCTCCTTATCGGGATAGGAGAATTTAGTCCTGAATACTTTAAGTAATTATTGATATGGAAGGAGTTAACGTTCTCATTTTCGTTTTTTTTTTTTTTTTTTCTTGGATTGTCTGTGTCTTTCCCCTTTATGGTATTTTCTTTGTTGTTTGCTTCCATCAGTGCGATTCCTCACGTCCTCCCCATCTTTTCTGTGTCTTGTGTGTGTGTGTTGTCTGTGTGTCTTTCACATAACACTTATCATGAAATTTCAAGAGATAGGAAGTCGGCCTTTTAAGGATAGCAATTCAATTTTATATGCCTTGAAAACTCACATTCCATCCCTTTCAGCCACATTTCCTGCAGAGAATATCTCATGTAGTCCTCTTTTATAAACACGTATTCTCCTTAGCCTGCCTTCAAAGAAAGAGCAACTTTGGGTGCCTGGTTAGAGTCGTATTCTTTGTCCCCTTTCCACTTGCTTTTTACCATGTTCCTTGCCTTCCATGAGAGAGTGAAATCGTATGTTATTTGCCTTTCTGAGACTGATACATGTGATGCAGCACAGTGCTCTCCACAATTCTGCCACATGAGGCAAGGGGTAAGAATTCCTTCTTGCGTATGGCTGGGCAAGAGTCTGTGGTGCTTTTGGGGGACAGTGAGATGGTACTAGTGTCTGGGAACTCCAGGCTTGTCTTCAGCCAAACACAACTGGAAGATTCCCACATCAACCGAATCTTCATAGAAATTTACCTGTAGCCTACAAATCAAACTTCAGAGCAAAATAAAAAAGAAGTCACAGAAACTATGGAAGAACATTTGAGACATGGCTCAGGGGAGACGTGGAGGTTGGTGCATCAGAGGCTAGTGCACCAAAGCAAAGACAAAGGCAGAAGTGAGAGGAGCACTCTGGGAACCCACAAGAAGTATGTTTCTCAATGCCATTGGCTGTGAACTGCATAGGGTCTGAAGAGCACGAGTTCTTGCCCACAAAGTGTAGGCGGGGAGATTTCAGATCAACAGGCATGGCAGATATTGACTTGAGAGAACACTGTGTTCTGCAGAGGATACCAACAAGCAAAAAGGTGCAGACAGCTTGGAAACCATGATCCGGGACAATACCAGGAGACACAGTGTGAAGATGGTGGGTTCTGGCAGTGCATGCGTGGGAGGCCATGTTCGTGGAGATGATTCCATGGGGGCACAGGAAATTTTGGGCTCTCGCACCAGCAGCATAGAGACCGAGCCAAAGACAGGATGCTGAGGACGTTAGCTGCCAAACATGCAAACACAATGTCTGGACCATGGAGCACTTGGAAGACTGCTTTCCTTAGTCCTGTTGCTTAGTCCCAGAACAGACTCTCCTGTAGTGGACTAAAGAAACCCTGCCCATAAGCTCTCTCCTGACCACAGCATTCTGCAGTCCTTCCTTCTGTTGAGTTGGTTGAATGTCTCCTTTCACAAGAACACCAGAGCCCAGGAAGCTAAACCTCAGCATATTCAGTCCAGACTGCATATACACCAAACTTCAGGTAGGGAGAGCCTCTGCAGATGACTGGACTCAAGGACAGGGGACAGCCACAACACAGCAGCAGGAATCATGAATGCTTGGTGAGGACATTAGCTGCCTAACCTGCAACCAGAATTCCCAGCCGTGGAACACTCCACTGTCTCTCCCGCTGTAGTGGCCACTTGTTGACACATTGTTCATCCTCTCCTGGCTCGATTAGAACATGTTCATCTTCTGCACTGTTTCCTAATTGCATGAACCATTTGAGGGATGGTCATGAGAGGGTTCAGGGAAGGCTTGTACTGCCACATCCCCATAGAGTTTTCAGGAGGGTAGCTGTACCACCCTGTGGGAATACTCAATGTTCTTTGACATTCCCATTCTCTAAAATGTATCCTTTTAGACATAGAAATTGGCCTGGCTTTCTGAGTGTTGACAGGTGTTTGATTACTGCTTCAAACGCTTCAGTCACTGCTAAAGAGCAGAGAATTTGTAGGTTTCCTGACCTAATCTTGGGAGTTGCTATGTGTCTGGGAATTTATTGTTTTCTCTCAGTTTGTTGATTTGCTAGCATAATTTAGTGGACGAATCTCTGATGCTATTCTTTTTTCCTTTCTATCAGTTCTCATGGGGTTTCATATTTTCAGCTGTGTGCTTGTCTCCCTGTTTTACCCGGGTAATGGCTCATCCGGTTTGTGAACGTTTTCAAAACTGACGTGTGAGTTCTCCTGAGTTTCTCCTATTGGACGGGTATTTCCTGTATTTTGATAATCATATCTATGATTTAATTTTTTCTGTTACCTTTGAAGTTCAGTTCTTCATCTTCTTGTTCCTTCTGGTTCCTTAGGTTACTTTTTTTCGTTGTTTTTAATTTTTGGAAATACACTCATGTATCCCTGTATGGGTTCCCCATACAATATTTTGTCATCATCCCATAAGTTTCTTGACTTTCCTTTGTTCATGGCTCTTTCTGGTTTTTTTTTTTTTTTTTCGATTTTCTTTCTTAGGTCCATTGCTAGTTCATGAGTGTGTTGTGTTTTCCACCTTTTAGTGGCTGGCTGTATTTCCTATTCGTAAGTGATTTCTTCCAATTTTCATACCATTGTGGTCATAAGTATACAAGATAGGATTTGAATTCTCTTCCACTTATTATGACTTGATTTGGACTCAGCACAGGATCTGTGATAAACAAAGTTAGGTCTGCCCTTGGGAAGAACTTATCTTATGGTCCTCAGAGACGCAATTTTAAGCATGGATCCCCAAAGCTCAGGTGGTTTAGAGAGCCCATGAGGACGTCTGTTATTCCTTACCAGCTTTCCATCCGATGATCTGTCCTGTGCTGTAAGTGGATATCGTAGTCTACCACAATATTGGTTTAAGGTCCCCATTTCCCTTCCCTTCTGTTAATATGCTTCCAATATTTACATACATCCATGGGGGTGGTATACGTTGTCAGTTCTTCCAGGTTTTTGATGTTTTGATGCTTCATCAAGACAAAACACTTTCCAGTTATCTTTGTCTCTCAAAGGCATAAAATCTCCCTAGCTGCCATAGGCACAATCACTCTGGCTCTCTTCTCTTTGCCAGTGACATAACCTATGTCTTCCCAATTCCTTCACTTTCAACCTGTGTGTATCTTTATAGTTGATGGAAATTTTTCTTGGACAACAGAAGGTCGAGCTTGTTTAGTATTTGTTGTTTTCCTGTGGACCATTTTTGCCTTTTTCTTTTTTATTTTAAATTGTCCAACAATCTGTTTATAGTTACGGAAGACTTTAGTCGTGAACACTTGAACGTATTATTGATAAGTAAGTAGTTATCTTTCTCATTTTGGTTGGTTTCTGACTTGTATTCTCTGTGCCATTTCCCTTTATGATATTTTCTCTGAGGTTCGCTCCATTAGTGCGATTTCTCACTTCCTCCCCATCTTGAGTGTCTTCTCTATGTGTGTGTATGTGTGTGTGTGTGTGTGTGTGTGTGTATGTGTGTGTTTCACATAACACTTATAATTAAATTTCAAGAGATTGGAATTCAGTCTCTCGTGGACATGCCTTCGAAATTCAATTTGACATGCCTTGGAAATTCACATTCCATCACTTTCAGGAACATTTCTTACAAGGAATGTCATGCTTTGCCCTCTTTGATAAAGACATATTCGCACAGACCTCCCTTCAAACAAACACCACATTTTGTGTGCCTGCTTAGAGTCGTATTGTTTGTCCCTGTTTCCATTGTTTTTTCATATGTCTCTTGACTGTCATTCATCTCTAATTTGTCTTTCTGAGACTGATAGATGTGACATAGCCCAGTGCTCTCTGCAACATTGCCACATGAGACAAGTGGCATAATTTATTCTAGATGATTCCTTGGTCATAATTTGCAGTGATTTGGAGGACAGTGAGATGGTAGTAGTGTCTGAGAACCCCAGGTCTGTCTTCAGCCAGGAACACAACTGGAAGATGATCACAACAACTGCAACTTGGCAGAAATTGACCTGAAGCTTACAAAGTAAACTGAATAGCGAAAGAGACAAGAAGTTACAGAGACTGTAGGCGATGATTGGAGTCATGGTTCAGGTAAGATTTGGGTGGTTGGTGCATCAGAGGACAATGAGGCAATGCAAAAGATAAAGGCACAGGAGAGCAGAGCACACTGGGAGCCCACAAGTAGCGTGTTTACCAATGGCATTGGCTGTGACGAGCAGAGGGTTTGAAGGGCATGAGTTCTTGCCAACAAAATGTCTTGAGGCCTGGATATTTTAGATCTGTAGGCTTGGCAGACATGGACTAGAAAAAACACTGTGTTTTTCCCGCAACGGATACCAACAAGCAACCAGGTGCAGACAGCCTGGAGACCATGATCAGAGACAATAACAGGAGACGCAGTGGGAAGATGATGGGTCTTGGCAGCACTTCAGTGAGAGGCAGTGTTCGTGGAAATGACTCAATGGGTGCATGGAAAGTTGGGGCCCTCACACCAGCAGCATCAAGACTGAGCTACTGGCCAAAGTCAGGACGATGAGAACACTAGTGGCCTAACCTGCCAACACAAAATCCCAACCGTGGAATACTTGGAAGACTGTCTTTCTCAGTGCACATTGCTTAGGCCCAGGAGAACAGACTTTCCAGAAGGGGACTAGAAGAAATTTCTGCCCACATGATCTCTCCTGATCACAGCATTCTGTAGGTCTTTGTTTTGTTGAGTTGGTTTAATGTCTCCTTTCACAGGCACACCAGAGCCAACCAAGCTAAACCTCAGCTAATTCCGCCCAGACCCCAAACACAGCAAACAGTAGACAAGGAGAGCCTCTGTAGATGACTGGCCTCAAGGACAGGGGACAGCCACAACACAACAGCAGGGGATATGAGTTCCACACACATACACCCAAGACTCCTTCAGGGGTCAGCACTTGGGCACTCCATGATCTCTTCTTTCTAAAGAAATTGCCCTCAGCCTAGAAAACAGACGGGGCTTTTAGAATACAGAGAGGAAGACAAAGGTCTAGATCCAATGCAAGGATAGAAGTATCAATTGATAATTAGGAAAAAGAACATGAATTATCACAGCCAGGCAATCGGAATGAAACCTCTACATAGAACATGCTTGATGGAGGATTGAAAGCAGCAGCCAGGATACTCCCTGAACATCAGAAAACACAGAATATATAAGGGAGTTTCGAACCACTGATCTAAAACTGATAAAAATAAATGAAAATAAAGAGTTTCTGATGAAGATATCAGTAGCAGACTGAATGCAAAGTCCAGGAAGCGGGCAGAAATAGAGGATTCAATTAGTGACCAGGAAGAATAAGACTAGAAAATAAAGAAGCAAATTCAAAGAGAGAAAAAAAAATTGATAGAACATGACAATGAGCTTAGGAATTTCATCAACCCCAAGGAATGGAAAGAGGTGCCTATTGCAGGAGGACAAGGAGTGAGGGAAGAAAAGAGGGATGAACATGGACTTGAGAAATCGGGGCTAATAATGTCCTTCCTCTGGGAGCAGAATCAGAGATCCAGATTCAGAGGCACAGAGGTCTCCCATCACAATCCACAGAAGCCAAGCACCACAAGACATAGTGTCATTCCCCCTTCAAAATATAGCAATGGAGAAATTCTCTGTACCCAAATATGCGTGGGAGAGTAGTTTGTCCATATCAAAGTTACTGGCTTCAAGAGGACAAGCTATTCCAGCTCTCGAAGCAGGTTGGATAACTCAAGCAACCCCAGCTCAAGCCAAAATCTGTATCCTGTGCATTTCTGAAAAATGACAGAGCAGCCATTCTTGTCTAGACTTAGGAGGTATTCAGAAGTCAAAGATGGGTCCTGGGGTCTGTCCATCAGTTCAGACGTGGCCTTCAGCTCAACTCATAATCCCCGAGTCATGGCATTGACTCTGGTCTCAGGTTCTCTGCTCAGAAGCAAGTCAGCTTCTCCCTCTCAAGATACACCCCCTGATTATGATCTCTCTGTCTCTCTGTCAAATACCTTCATGTGCATCATTTGACAAAAAAAAAAAAAAAAGAAAGAAAGAAAAAGAAAAAAGAAAACAAACAGCACCATAAATACCTGGGACCAGAAGATCTTTTCTTTAATTTGGATCTTGGTTCCTATGAAAGGTAGCCAGGTACAGAGAACCTCCCTCCTAAATTGCCAGACCTTGGCTTGGAGCTCCCATGTTCAATCTCCTGTTCTTTGTCTTCCTGGATCTCCTCACCAACTTGTAGCATCCGCTGTTTTTCATGGTGTAATGGCCCCTTGTGGACACATTGTTCATCCTCTCCTGGCTCCATTAGAACCTACCCATATTCCGCAAAAGGCACTGTTTGCTTATCGCAGAAAACTTTTGTGGAATGGTCATTAGAGGATTAAGGCAGGCTTGTGCTGCCACATCTCCATGCAGTTCCACAGAGGGTAGTTGCTCCACCCTGTGGAAATGCTCAAGTTTCTTCCACACTCGAATCCTCTTCAAAGCGTCCTTTTGGACATACAAGTTGTCATCTTGAAATGGGCATGAAAGTCTTTCAAATGGCTTCACTTGGGCTATGGGTCTCTTCCAACATGCTTCACGCTTGCTCCTGTGGACTCCAAGTACATGAGTCCGTCCTGGACCTAAGGGTCTAGGGTTTAGAGTTTGCCTTTGGTGCATGGTCGGTTTTGAAGGTTGGGAGGCCTTTTTCACACAAGTTCTGGAGATGCTCGAGGTACTCTTGTACTCGTTGTTGAAGACTCCAGACATGTCTTTGGAACAGTTGCAGTGTTCCCTATGAGATTTCTTTGGATGGCCCTTTTCCTGATCAGAAGCGCCCTGATTGGGTGGGAGGGCCTTACCCTTGTGCAGGGCTTGGATTTCCTCCCCAGAGACTTTGTTTGAGGCCTGATTGTTCCTTGGCCTTTCATGTCTAAGATGGAATGGTGGGTTCTTGCCTTTCTCCAGAGTCCAGAGGGCTGGTGCTGACAGTCACGACCAAAGACTACAAATACGGCCATGGAAAAGGTGACACCGAGTGGCTTCGCAAACTGCTGTGGTGAAATACCTAAGCAGCTCCAGCAGTTTGGGAGGGCTTGTGATCCTCTTGACCACCCCATGACTACTCCATCCAAGTGTAGTGATTAGGCATGGGTTGATGAGGAGTGGTTGCTATGACTCCAAAACTTTGTGACATTACAGAAACTGGCTTCACTGAAGCAGCTATCACTCTACAATGAACTTTGAGTCTTATGCCTTTAGATAGGAAGTTCCGGGAAGGAAATACAAAGAGTCCTATGAGCCTGATCAAGAACTCAGGTTGTCTTGTGTGGGAATGTCTCACTTACCCTTTCTAGACAAAGAGAAAAGAAAATGACATTCCGTGTAACATCCTTCAGGTGAACATTTCCCCAGAGATGGCAAGGTGTCCTATTTCTACTGCAATTTCTAGAGATCTCCAGAAACAGTGAGGCCACTTGGGTATTAACAGTTCCCCATGGGTTTTGTCAGCCTGTGGGTGAGATAGTCCTTTGTCAGCATCTTTTCCCTATGGGTCAGTGATGACAAAAGAACGGAAAGTCTCTTTTCAAGAAAAAAGGTGAGGGCATGGATATATTGTGCTGTCTGTGTTCTCATCTCCTCGTGTTCTGAAACACGAGGTTAAGGGATTCAGGTTCTGTCTATCTAGTTTTCCCTTAAACACATTTGCAAAGTCTTCAAGGAGAGTGACATTCTGCATCAGAGCCAACTCTTAAAGAAGAGGCCTGGACAGCAAACGTTGTCATCATTAGTTAACTCTACTTGTCATGGTAATGGGGATATACATGTTGACCAAGTTTCTTTAGTCAGACGAAAAGGGACGGCCTATATCGATGGCCTGCAAGTCCACACAAGCAGAACTGTGGATGGACTTGTGATGCCCTTGCAAAGACTAGTGGATAAAGATGTGGTCCATATTGGTAACAGAGTATTCCGCAGCAATTGGGGAGGATAAACCCCTGGACATTGCATTGACATGAATGTCCCAAAACTGGGTGATGCAAAATGAAAAAGGCAAGTAGATGAAGGGAAATATCATATGTCTTTCCTCAATGTGTGCCCCAGGAAGAATACCCTGGCCCTTAGTAAAGGAAGGGAAAACTGAAGGGGAAGAAGTCAGAGAAGAAGATGAACCAGGAGTGACACAGGACTCTGAGAACCATGCTGAGGGTTACAGAAAACAGACACATGCAGGGAATGAGGGAACTGCTTCATGGGTGTTCAGTAGTTGTGGCCTATATTAGGAGGAGCTCTAAGTCATACATGGAACTAAATCATCTGTGAATACCCTGTCAAAAACGGATGATTTGGCTTCCTCTTCAGAACAACAACAACAACAACAACAACAAATCAAAGAAAAACAATCTGCTCCTTTCAAAACAACATGAAGGCACAGAGAGGAAAGGAAATAAATATATTTTTATTATCTTTACTTATTGAAATGGCATGCAATTTGTTTCTTAAAATATCCTTATCTGTATTGGGTCTTTATCCTTGTAAATTAGAGTCTACCCGCCTCTTCCATCTCTAGAATCGATGAGAAGAAATGGCATTGCCTTCACTAAAGGATTAGAAGTGTGGCCCAGGAAAATGATTTGGACATGGCCTGTTGTGTGTTGGCAGGTGTTTGATTACTGCTTCAAACGCTTCAGTCACTGCTAGAGAGCTCAGATTTTGTAGGTTTCCTGACCTAATCTTGGGAGCTGCTATCTGTCTGGGAATTTATCGTTTTCTCTCAGTTCTTGGATTTGCTAGCATAATTTTGTGGATGCGTTTCTGATGTTATTCTTCTTTCCTTTCTACCAGTTGTCATGTGGTTTCATACTTTCAGCTGTGTGCCTGCCTCCCTGTTTTATCCGGGTAATGGCTCCTCAGTTTATGAACGTTTTCGAAACTGACATGTGAGTTCTCCTGAGTTTTTCCTATTGGTTTGTTTGTATTTCCTTTATTTAGATAATCATATGTATGATTTCATTTTTTCTGTTAACTTTGGAGTTCGGTTCTTCTTCTTGTTCCTTCTGGTGACCAGTTTGGTTGCTTTTATTCAGTGTTTTGAATTCTTGGAAATACACACATGTAACCCTATATGGGTTCCCCATACAGTGTTTTGACATCATCCCATAAGTTTCTTCACTTTCCTTTGTTGATGGCTCTTTCTGCTTTCCATTTCGATTTTCTGTCTTGGATTCATTGCTAGTTTGTGAGTGTGTTGTGTTTTCCACCTTTTAGTGTCTGGCTGTATTTCCCATTCATAAGTGATTTCTTCCAATTTTCAAACCTTTGTGGTGATAAGTATACAAGATAGGATTTGAATTCTCTTCCATTGATTACGACCTGATTTAAACTCAGCATATGATCTGTGATAGACAAAGTTTGGTCTGCTATTGGGAAGACCTTTTCTTATGCTCCTCAGAGACACAATCTTATGCATGTTTCCCCAAAGCTCAGGTGGTCTAGAGATCTCATGAGGACGTATGTTTTTCCTTACCTATAATTCCATCATCATTATCTGTCTTGTGCTGAAAGTGAATATCATATTCTCCAAAAATATTAGATTGAGGTGCAAATATCCCTTCCCTTCTATTAATATTCTTCCAACATTTGCATACACCCATGGGGGTGGCATACCTTGTCAATTCTTCCAGGTTTCTGATGTTTTGATGCTCCATAAAAACAAAACACCTTCCAGTAATTTTTTGTCTCTTGAAGGCAAAAATATCCCTAGCTGACATAGGCAAAATCACTTTGGCTCTCTTCTCCTTGTGAATTTCATAACCTATGTCTTCCCAATTCCTTCACTTTCAAGCTATGTGTATCTTTATAGTGGAAGGAAATCATTCTTGGGCAACAGAAGGTCAAGCTTGTTTAGTATTTGTTGTTTTCTTGTGGAACTTTTTTTGCCTTCATTAGTTTTGTTTGTTTGTTTGTTTTGTTTTTTTAATTTCAAAGAGTCCAACAATCTGTTTGTAGTGACGGGGGACTTTAATCCTGAATATTTGAACAAATTATTGATAACTAAATTAACTTTCTCATTTTTGTTGGTTTCTGACTTGGATTCTCTGTGCTTTCCCCTTTAAGATATTTTCATTAAGGTTTGCTTTATTAGTGTAATTTCTCACTTCATCCCCATCTTGAATATCTTCTCTGTATTGTGTATGTGTGAGTGTGTGTGTGTGAGATTGTGTGTTGTGTGTGTTTCACATAACACTTATAATTAAATTTCAAGAGATAGGAATTTGGTCTCTTATGGATAGCAATTCTTTTGACATGCCTTGAAAACTCAGATTCCATCACTTTCAGGAACATTTCTTACAAGGAATGTCATCTTTGCCCTCCTTGGTAAACACGTATTCTCACAGAACTGCCTTCAAACAAACACCACATTTTTTGTGCCTGATTAGAGTCATATTGTTTGTCCCTGTTTCCCTTTCTTTTTCATATGTCTCTTGACTGTCATGAGAGAGTGAATCTGTCTCTAATTTGTCTTTCTGAGACTGATAGATGGGACGTAGCCCAATGCTCTCTGCAACACTGCCACATAGGGCAAGTGGAAGAATTCATTCTTGCTGATACCAAGGTCAGAATTTGCAGTGACTTGGAGGACAGTGAGATGGTTGTATTGTCTGACAATCCCAGGCTTGTCTTCAGCGAGGAACAAAACTGGAAGATGACCACAACAACTGAAACTTGGCGGAAATTGACCTGAAGCTTACAAAGTAAACTCAACAGTGAAAGAGACAAGAAGTCACAGAGACTATGGGCGACGATTGGAGACATGACTCAGGGGAGATTTGGGTGGTTGGTGGATCTGAGAGGCAGTGATAAAATGCAAAAGACAAAGGCACAGCAGAGCGGAGCACACTGGGAGCCCACAAGGAGTGTGTTTCCCAATTGCATTGGCTGTGATGAGCAGAGGGTCTGAAGGGCATGACTTCTTGCAAACAAAAAGTCTTGAGGCCTGAGATTTCAGACCTGCAGATTTGGCAGACATTGAGTCGAACACTTTGTTTTTCCTGCTGAGGTCACCAACAAGCAACCAGGTGCAGACATCCTGGAAACCATGATCAGAAACAATACCAGGAGACACAGTGGGTAGATGGTGGGTCCTGGCAGTACTTCCGGAAGAGGCAGTGTTTGTGGAGATGACTCACTGGGGGCATAGGAAATGTTGGGCACTCGCACCAGCAGCATCAAGACCGAGCTACTGGTCAAAGGCAGGATGGTGAGGACATTAGCTACCTAACCTGCCATCACGAAATCCCAACAGTGGAACACTTGGGGGACTGCCTTCCTCAGTCTAAGTTGCTTAGTCCCAGGAGAAAATACTCTCCCTAGGAGACTAGAAGAAAGCTCTGACCACAGGATCGCTCCTGACCACAGCATTCTGCAGGCCTTCATTCTGTTGAGTTGGCTGAATGTCTCATTTCACAGGCGCACGAGAGCCCACCAAGCTAAACCTAAGATTATTCAGCCCAGACCCCAAACACACCAAACAGCAGACAAGGAGAGCCTCTGTAGATGACTGGCCTTAAGGACAGGGGAAAGCCACAACACCACAGCAGAGGGCATGTGTGCCACACATACACCTGAGAGCCCCTTAAGGGCCATCCCTTGGGCACTCCATGATCTCTTCTTCCTCAAGAAATCAGCCTCATTCTAGAAAACTGAAGGGGCTTTTCAAATACAGAGAGAAAGACAGAGACCTAGATTCAACGCAAAAATGGAAGGATCAATTGATGCCGAGGAAAAAGAACAAGAATGATCACGGTCAGGCAATCGTAATGAAACTTCTACATAGAACACGCCTGATGGAGGATTGAAAGAAGCGGCCAGGATACTCCCTGTACACCAGAAAACACAGAATATATTAGAGAGTCTCGAACCCCAGAGCTAAAACTGATAAAAATAAAAGAATATAACAGAAAATAAAGAGTTTCTGATGAAGAGATCAGTAGCAGACTGGATGCAAAGTCCAGGAAGCGGGTAGAAGTAGAGGATCCAATTAGTGAACTTGAAGAAAAATACTAGAAAATAAGGAAGCACATCCAAATAGAGAAAAAAGAATGATGGAACGTGACAATTAGGTTAGGAATGTCATCGACTCCAAGGAATGAAAAGAGTTGCCTATTGCAGGAGGACTAGGAGTGAGAGAAGAAAAGATGGTTGAACATTGATTTGAGAAATTGGGGCTGAAAATGTCCTTCTTCTGGGAGCAGAATCAGAGATCAAAATTCAGTGGCACAGAGGATGCCCATCACCATCCACAGAAACCAAGCATCACAAGACTTAGTGTCATACCCCCTGCCAAAGACAGCAATGGAGGAATTGTCTTTACCCAAATATGCGTGGGAGAGTAGTTTGTTTATAGCCAACTCACAGACTTCAAGACGACAAGCTATACCAGCACTTGAAGCAGACTGGATAGCTCAAGGAACACCAGCCCAAGCCAAAATCCGTATCCCCTGCATTTCTGAACAATGATAGAGGAGTGGTTCTTGTCTAGACCTAGGAGGTATTCAGAAGTCAAAGATTGGGTCCCGGGGTGTGTCCATCAGCTCAACTCAGCCTTCAGCTTAACTCATGATCCCAGGGTCATGGCATCAACTCTGGTCTCAAGTTCCCTGCTCAGGGGCAAGTCAACTTCTCTCTCTCCAGGTCCACCCCCTGACTGTGATCTCTCTGTCTCTCTATCAAACACATACATGTGTATCATTTGACAAAAATAAAAAAAAATAGTGGACAGTAACTTACTGGGGCCAGAGGATGTTTTCTTTAATTTGGACCTTGGTTCCTATGGAAGGTAGCCAGGTACAGAGAACCTCCCACCATTCTAAAATGCCAGACCTTTGCTTGGAGCTCCCTTGTTCATTCTCCTGTCCTTTGTCTTCCTGGATCTCCTCACCTGTAGCATCTGCTGTCTGTTGCAATGCAATGGCCCCTTGTTGACACATTGTTCATCCTTTCCTGGCAATATTAGAACATGGCATCTTCCACTAAAGGCACTCTTCGCTTATTGCAGGAAACTGTTGGCAGGATGGTCATGAGAGGGTTGATGCAGGCTTGTGCTGCCACATTTCCATGCTGTTGCCCAGTGGGTAGTTGTTCCACCCTGTGGAAATGCTCAAGGGTCTTCCACATTCGAATCCTCTTCAATGCATCCTTTTGGACATACAAGTTGTCATCCAAAATGGCCACGAAAGTCTTTATGATGCATTGACTTGTGCTATGGGCCTCTTAAAACATGCTCCACATTTGTTCCTGTGGACTCCAAGTACATGAGTCCATCCTGGACCTAAGGGTCTTGGATGTAGAGTCTAATTTTGGTGCATGGTCCGTTTTGAAGATTCAGAGACCTTTTTGGCACAAGTTCTGGAGATGCTTGAGGTACTCATGTCCTTGCTGTTGAAGACTCCAGACATGTCTTTGGCAAAGTTGTTGGTGTTCCCCATGAGATTCCCTGGGTGGCTCTTTTCCTGGTCAGAAGCACCGTAATTTGGTGCGAGGGCCTTACACTTGCTCAGGGCTTGGATTTCATCCCCTGAGGCTTTGTTTGAGGCCTGACTGTTCCTTGGTCTTTCATGGCTAAGATGGAATGGTGGATTCTTGCCTTTCTCCGGAGTCCAGAGGGCTGGTGCTGACAGTCACGACCAAAGACATGAATTCAGCCATGGAGAAGGTGACAGCGACTCGCTATGCAAACTGCCTTGGTGAGAGACCAAGGTGGCTCCAGTGTTTTGGGATGGCTTGGGATCCTCTTGGCCCACCCATGACTACTCCAGCCAAGTGTAGTGATCAGGCATGGGTTGATGAGGAGTGGTTTCTATGACCTCAAAGCTTTGTGACATCACATAAGCTGGCTTCACTGAAGCAGCTGTCCCTCTCCCATGATCTTTGAGTTCTATGGCTTTAGGTAGGAATCGCCAGGAAGGACAGACAAGGAGCCCTCTGAGCCTGATCAAGAATTGTCCCACTTACCCTTTCTAGACAAAGAGAAAAGAATATGATGTTTCATGTAAACCTTTAGGCCAACATTTCCCCAGAGACGGCAAGGTGTCCTATTTCCACTGCAATTTCTAGCGATCTCCAGAAACAGTGAGGCCTCTTGGGTATTAACAGCTCTCAATGGGGTTTGTCATCCTGTGGGTGAGAGATTCCTTTGTCAGCGTCTTTTCCCTATGGGTCAGTGATGACAAAGGGATGGAAAGTCCCTCTTCAAGGAAAAAAGTGTTCTGAAACCTGAGGTTAAGAGATATGAGCTCTGTCTGCCTGGATTTCCCTTAAACATCTTTGCAATGTGTGCAAGGAGAGTGACATTCTGCATCAGAGCTAACTCTTAAGGAAGAGGCCTGGACAGCAGCCATTGTCATCATTAGTTACCTCTACTTGTTGTGGTAATGGGTATAGACATGTAGACCAAGTGTCTTTAGTCAGACGTAAAGGGAAAGCCTATATTGATGGTCTGCAATGCCCACTCGAGCAGAACTGTGGATTGAGTTGTAATGCCCTTGCAAAGACTAGTGGATGAAGAGGGTGTGGTCCATATTGTTAACAGAGTATTCCTTAGCCATCAGGGACGATGAATCTCTGGACATTGTGTTTTGACATGAATTTCCCAGGGCTGGGTGATGCTAAATGAAAAAAGTCAAGCAGATAAAGGGAAATATCATATGTCTTCCCTCAATGTGTTCCCCAGGAAGAATACCATGGCCCTTAGCAAAGGAAGTGAAAACTGAAGGGGAAGAAGTCAGAGAAGGAGACCAGCCAGGAGCGACTCAGGACTCTGAGAACCAAGCTGAGGGTTACAGAAAAGAGAACTGCTTCATGGGTGTTCAGGAGTTGTGGCTCATATTCGGGGGAGTACTAGGTCGTATATGGAACTAAATCATCCGTGAATACTCTGTTAAAAATGGATGATGGATGATAGGCTGTCTTCCTCAACAGAACAAAAAAAAATTCAAAGAAAATCAATCTGCCCCTTTCAAAACCAGTTGAAGGTACACGGAGAAAAGGAATGAATTATATTTTTATTATCTTTACTTATTGAAATTGCATGCAGTTTGTTTCCTAAAATGTCCTTATCTGTACTGGGTCTTTATCCTTGTAAATTAGAGTCTACCCGCCTCTTCCATCTCTAGAATCAATGAGAAGAAATGGCATTGCCTTCACTAAATGTCTAGAAGAGTGGCCCATGAAAATGACTTGGACCTGGCCTGCTGTGTGTTGGCAGGTGTTTGATTACTGCTTCAAATGCTTCAGTCACTGCTAGAGACCTGAGATTTTGCAGGTTTCCTGACCTAATCTTGGGAGTTGCTATGTGTCTGGGAATTTATCCATTTCTCTCAGTTCTTGGATTTGCTAGCATAATTTTGTGGACGGGTCTCTTAAGTTATTACTTTTTCCTTTCTATCAATTGTCATGGGCTTTCATACTTTCATCTGTGTGCTTGTCTCCCTGTTTTATCCAGGTAATGGTTCCTCCGTTTTGTGAACTTTTTCAGAACTGACATGTGAGTTCTCCTGAGTTTTTCCTATTGGTTTGTTTCTATTTCCTTTATTTAGAGCATCATATGTATGTTTTTATTTTTTTCTTTTAACTTTGGACTTCGGTTCTTCTTCTTGTTGTTCTTTCTGGTGTCCAGTAAAGTTGCTTTTTTCGGTGTTTTTAAATTTTGGAAATATATGAATATAACCCTATATGGTTTCCCCCATACAATGTTTTGGCATCATCCCATAAGTATCTTGACATTCTTTTGTTCACGACTCTTTCCGCTTTCCCTTTGGATTTTTTTTTTTTTTCTTGGATTCATTGTTAGTTTGTTAGTGTGTTGTGTTTTCCACCTTTTAGTGTCTGGCTGTGTTTCCCATTTGTAAGGGATTTCTTCCCGTTTTCATACCTTTGTGGTGATAAGTGTACAAGATAGGATTTGAATTCTCTTCCATTGATTACGGCCTGATTTAAACTCCAGCACATGATCTGTGATAGACAAAGTTTGGTCTGCAGTTGGGAGGACCTTCTCTTATGGTCTTCAGAGACACAATTTTATGCATGGAACCCAAAGCTAGGGTGGTTTAGAGAGCCCATGAGGACGTCTGTTATTACTTGCCACCATTCCATCTGGATGATCTGTCCTGTGCTGAATGTGGATATTGTAGTCCCCAACAATATTTGATTGAGTTTCCCATATCCCTTCCCTTCTGCTAATATTCTTCCAACATTTAGATACACCCATGGGGTTATTTTATACATTTTCAATTCTTCCAGGTTTCTGATGTTTTGATGCTCCATCAAGACAAAACACCTTACAGCAATCTTTTGTCTCTCAAAGACATAAATTATCCCTAGCTGCCATAGGCACAATCACTTTGACTCTATTCTTCTTGTCAATGCCATAACCTGTTTCTTCCCAATTCCTTCACTTTCAAGCTATGTTTATCTTTATAGTCGAATGAAATCTTTCTTGGGCAACAGAAGGTTGAGCTTGTTCAGTAATTGTTGTTTTCTTGTGGAACTTTTTTGCCTTTTTTTTTCTTTTTAATTTCAAACAGTCCTAAAATCTGCTTGGAGTGACGGGAAACTTTAGTACTGAATACTTGAATGAATTATTTTTTTTTTTAATTTTTTTTTTATCAGGGAGAGAGAGGGAGAGAGAGCAAGCACAGACAGACAGAATGGCAGGCAGAGGCAGAGGGAGAAGCAGGCTCCCTGTCGAGCAAAGGAGCCCGATGTGGGACTCGATCTGGGATCATGACCTGAGCCGAAGGCAGTTGCTCAACCAACTGAGCCACCTACGTGTCCCCACTTGAATGAATTATTGATAAGTATTTAACTTTCTCATTTTGGTTGGTTTCTGACTTGGATTCTCTGTGACTTCCCCCTTTATGATATTTTTTGGGGGGTTGGCTTCACTAATGAAGCATTAAGTGATTCCTCATCTCCTCCCCATTTTCTATGTCTTATCTGTGTGTCTGTATGTGTGTGTGTGTGTGAGTGTGTTTCACATAACACTTATAATTAAATTTCAAAAGATAGGAATTATGTCTCTTATAGATATCAATTCAATTTGACATGCCTTGAAAATTCACATTCCATCACTTTCAGGAACATTTCTTACAAGGAATGTCATATTTTGTCCTCTTTGATAATCACGTATTCTCACAAACCTGCCTTCAAACAAGCACCACATTTTGTGTTCCTGGTTAGAATCATACTGTTCGTCCCTGTTTTCCTTTCTTTTTTAATATGTCTCTTGACTGTCATGAGAGAGTGAAATCGTCTCTAATTTGTCTTTCTGAGAATGATAGCCCAAAGCTCTCCACAACACTGCCTCATGTGGCACATGGAAGAATTCATTCATGCTTATTCCTTGGTCAAAATTTGTGGTGACTTGGATGACAGTGAGATGGTAGTAGTTTGGTTAATGCATGAAAGCATTTGGGAGATCGTCATGAGAGGGTTAAGGCAGGCTTGTGCTGCCACATCTCCATTCAGTTCCCCAGAGGGTAGCTGCACCACCCTGTGGGAATGCTCAAGGTTCTGTGACATTCAAATCCTCTTCCTTGCATCCTTTTGGAGATACATGTTGTCATCATGAAATGGGCACGAAAGTCTTTCATATGGTTTCATTTCGCTATGGATCTCTTCCAACAAGCTCCACGCTTGTTCCTGTGGACTCCAAGTACATGAGTCCATCCTGGGCCTCACGTTCTTAGGTGTAGGGTATGTTTTAGGTGCTTGGTTACTTTTGAAGTTTGGGAGGCCGTATTGGCATGGTGTCTGGAGATGCTAGGATTACTCCTGTCCTTGCTGTTGAAGACTCCAGACATGTCTTTGGCATGATTGTGGGCATTCGCTGGGAGCTTTGCTTGGTGGCAATTTTCCTGGTCAGAAGCACCCTGATTGGGTGGGAGGACCATACACATGTGCAGGGAGTGGAGCTCCTCCACTGCGTCATTGTTAATGCCAGTTTCTTTCTTGACCAATCGTGGGTAAGATGGAATGGTGGTTTTTTGCCTTTTGCTGAGTCCAGAGGGCAGGTGGTGACAGTCATTATGAAAGACTATAAATTCAGCCATGGGGAAGGTGACATTGACTCACTTTGCAACTGCTTTGGTGAGAGACCCAGGCGGCTCCAGTGGTTTGGGAGGCCTTGGGATCCTCTTGGCCCACCCATGACTACTCAAGCCAGGAGTAGTAATCAGGCGTGGATTGAGAAAGATTGGTTGCTGTGACCTCGAACCTTGTTCACATCACAGAAGTTGGCTTCACTGAAACAGCAGTCCCTCTCTCATGACATTTGAGTTCTATGGCTTTAGGTAGGAATCCCCAGGAAGGACAGAAAACGAGCCCTCTGAGATTTATCACGAACTTAGGTTGTCTTTTGTTTTAATTTCCCACTTCCCTTTCTAGACAAAGAGAAAGAAAATGACGTTTGGTATTCCGTCCTTTAAACCAACATTTCTCTATAGACAGCAATGTTTTCCTATTTCCACTGCAATTCCTAGAGATATCAAGAAACAGTGAGGCCTCTTGGTATCATCAGGTCTCTGTGAGGTTTGTCATCCTGTGGGTGAGGGAGTCCTTTCTCAGCGTCTTTTCCTTATGGGTCAGGGAAGACTAAGGGATGGAAAGTCCCTGTTGAAGGAAAATGTTAGGGCATGGATGGATTGTTCTGTCTGTGTCCTCTTCTCCTAGTGCTCTGAAACATGAGTCATAAGGGATTAGATCTCTGTCTACCTGGTTTTCCCTGAAACACTTTTGCAAATTCTTCAAGGAGTGACATTCTACATGATAGCTAACTCTTAAGGAAGAGCCCTGGACAGCGCTCCTTGTCATCTTTAGTTAACTCTACCTGCTGTGGTAATTGGTATAGATATGTTGACCAAGTCTCTTTAATCTAAAGAAAAGGAACGGCCTATATTGATGGCCTGCAATACCTCTTCGAGCAGAACTGTGGATTGAGCTGCAATACCCTTGCAAAGAATAGAGGATAAAGAAGGTGTGGTCCATATGGCAACAGAGTATTCCTCAGGCATCAGGGAGGATGAAACCCTAGTACTTGCATTGACATGAATGTCACATCACTGGGTGATGCAAAATGAAAAAGGTAAGCAGACAATGTATGTCTCATGTTGAGGTCTATGACTGTTTCCTTTGCTGTGCAGAAACTTTTGATTTTGATAAAATCCCCAAAGTTTATTTTGGCTTTTGTTTCCTTTGCCTCTGGAGACATATCTTGAAAGAAGTTGCTGTGGCTGATATCGAAAAGATTACTGCCTATGTTCTCCTCTAGGATTCTGATGAATTCCTGTCTCACATTGAGGTCTTTTATCCACTTTGAGTTTATCTTTGTGTACGGTGTAAGAGAATGGTCGAGTTTCATTCTTCTATATATAGCTGCCCAGTTTTCCCAGCACCATTTATTGAAGGACTCTTTTTCCCACTGTATATTTTTTTTCCTGTTTTGTCGAAGATTATTTGACCATAGAGTTGAGGGTGCATATCTGGGCACTCTACTCTGTTCCACTGGTGTATGTGTCTGTTTTTATGCCAGTACCATGCTGTCTTGGTGATCACAGCTTTGTAATAAAGCTTGAAATCAGGTTACGTGATGCCCCCCAGTTTTATTTTTGTTTTCAATATTTCCTTAGCGATTTGGGGTCTCTTCTGATTCCATACAAATTTTTGGATTAGTTGCTCCAGCTCTTTGAAGAATACCGGTGGAATTTTGATCAGAAAAGCATTAAAAGTATAGATTGCTCTAGGCAGTATAGACATTTTTTTTTTACTTTAACAATGTTTATTCTTCTGATCCAAGAGCATGGAATGGTCTTCCATCTTTTTTTTTTTTTTTGCCTTCTTCAATTTCTTTCATGAGTGTTCTGTAGTTCCTTGAGTAGAGATCCTTTACCTCATTGGTCAGGTTTATTCCCAGGTATCTTATGGTTCTTTGTGCGATATTAAATGGAATCAATTCTCTAATTTACCTTTCTGTATTTTCATTGCTGGTGTATAAGAAAGCCACTGATTTCTGAGCATTGACATTATAACCTGCCACATTGCTGAATTGTTGTATGAGTCATAGTAGATTGGGGGTGGAGTCTTTTGGATTTCCCAAATAAAGAATCATGTCATCTGCGAAGAGAGAGCATTTGACTAGAAAATAAGGAAACAAATCCAAAGAGAGAAGTAAGAATGATGGAACATGACAAAGAGCTTAGGCATGTCATCGACACTAAGGAATGGAAAGAGGTGCCTATTGTAGGAGAAATAGGAGTGAGAGAAAAAAATAAAGAGGGCTGAACATGTCTTTGAGAAATCATAGCTGAAAATGTCCCTCATCTGGGAGCATAAAGAGAAATCCAGATTCAGAGGCACAGAGGAATCCCATCACCACTCACAGAAGCAGAGCACCACAAGACATAGTGTCATTCCCCTGCAAAAGCTAGCAATGGAGGAATTCTCTTTACCCAAATATTCGTGGGAGAGTAGTTTGTCCATAGCCAAGTCACTGACTTCAAGAGGACAAGCTAGACCAACTCTCTAGGCAGGTCGGATAGCTCATGCAAAACCAGCCCATTCCAAAATCCGTATTCCCTTCATTTCTGAACAATGACAGAGCAGCCGTACTTGTCTAGAACTAGGAGGTATTCAGAAGACAAAGATTGGGTCCCGGCATGTGTCCTTTAGTTCAGAGGCTTTGTCTTCCTGTATCTCCTTACTAATCTCTAGCATCCCCTCTCTGAGTGTAATGGCCCCTTGTTGACCCAATCCTGGCTCCATTGGAACATGTTCATCTTCCACAAGAGGCACTTTGCTTATCACATGAAACCATCTGGGGGATGGTCATAAGAGGGTTAAGGCAGGCTTGTGCTGCCACATCTCCATGCAGTTCCCCAGAGGATAGCTGCTCCACTCGGTGGGAATTCTCAAGGTTCTTCCACATTCATATCCTCTTCAATTCCTCCTTTTGGAGATACAAGCTGTCATCCTGAAATGGGCACAATAGTTTTTCAGATGGCTTCACTAGGGCTATGGGTCTCTTCCAACATGCTCTATGCTTGCTCCTGTGGACTCCAAGTACATGAGTCCGTCCTGGACCTAAGGGTCTAGGGTGTAGTATCTGCCTTTGGTGCATGGTCATTTTTGAATATTGGGAAGCCATTTTGGCATTATTTCTAGAGATGCTCGAGGTACACGTGTCCTCGCTGTTGAAAAGTTTAGACATGTGTTTGGCACGGTTGTGGGTGTTGCCTTTGAGTTTCCATGGTGGCACATTTCCTTGTCAGTAGCACCGTGATTTGGTGGGAGGACTATAGACATGTGTGGACCGTGCAGTTCCTCCCCTGAGTCATTGTTTGACACCTGATTCTTTCTTGGCCTATTGTGCATGGATAGATGGAATGGTGGATTCTTGCCTTTCTCCCGAGTCCAGAGGGCTGGTGGTGACAGTCACAACCAAACACTATGAATGAGGCCATGGAGAAGATGACACCAACTCGCTCTGCAACTGCTTTGGTGAGAGACCCAGGCGGCTCCAGTGGTTTGTGACGGCTTGGCATCCTCTTGGCCCACCCATGACTACTCCAGGAAAGAATAGTGATCAGGCCTCGGTTAAGGAGAGTGGTTGCTATGACCTCAAACCTTGGTGACATCACAGAAGTTGGCTTCACTTTAAAAGGAGTCCCTCTCTCATCACCTTTGAATCGTATGGCTTTAGGTATGAAGCCCCGGGAAGGACAGAAAGAGTCCTATTAGCCAAATCAAGAACACAGGCTGTCTTGTGTGCTAATTTCCCACTTCCCCTTTCTAGACTAAGAGAAAAGAAAATAACCTTTGGTATGCCATCCTTTAGGCCAACATTTCTCCAGAGACGGCAAGGCTTTCCTATTTCCATTGCAATTTCTTGAGATCTCAAGAAACAGTGAGGCCTCTTGGGTATCATCACTCTCTGTGGGGTTTGTCATCCTGTGGGTGAGAAAGTCCTTTCTCAGCATCTTTTCCTTATGGTTCAGGGAATACTAAGGTACAGAAAGTCTCCTTTCAAGGAAAAATATTAGGATATCATGTATTATGCTGTCTGTGTCATCATCTCCTAGTAATCTGAAACACGAGTCATAAGGGATTAGGGCTCTGTCTACCTGGTTTTCCCTTAACACATTTGCAAAGGCTTCAAGGAGAGTGACATTTCTCATCATAGCTAACTCTTGACTAATATGGGAGAGTGAAATCGTATGTCATTATTTTTTTCTGAGACTGATAGATGTGACGTAGCCCACTGCTCTCCTCAACACTGCCACATGAGGCAAGTGGCAAGAATTCATTATTGCTTCTGCTGTGACTTTTGAGGACAGTGCAATGGTAGTACTTGTCTGAGAACTCCAGGCTTTTCTTCAGTCATGAACACAATTGAATGATAACCACATCAACTGCAACTTCTTGAAAATTGACCTGAAGCCTACAACATAAACTCCACAGCAAAAGAGAAAAGAAATAACAGACTATGGGAGAAGATTGGAGACATGGCTCTGGGAAGAAGTGTTTGTTTGGTGCGTGAGAGGGCAGTGAGCCAATGCAAAATACAAAGTCACAGGAGATCAGAGCACACTGGGAACCCAATAGGAGCATGTTTCCCAATGGTATTATTGGCTGTGACCAGCAGAGGGTCTAAAGGCATGACTTCTTGCCAACAAAGGATCTTGAGACATGGATATTTCAGATCAGTAGGCTTGGCAGACATCGTTTTGAGAGAATACTGTGTTTATCATGCAGAGGACACCAAGAAGCAACCAGGTGCAGACAGCCTGGAAACCATGATCAGAGACAATCCCAGGAGACACAGTGGGAAGATGGTATGTTCTGACCGTGCATATGTGAGAGGCAGTGTTCATGGAGATGACTCCATAATGACAAAGAAATTTTGGGTCTCGCACCAGCATCATAAAGATGGAGCAACTGACTAAAGATACAACGGTGAGGACATTAGCTGCCAAGCCTGAAAACACGAAATCCCAACCTTGGAACACTTGGGAGACTGTCTTCTGCAGCCCAAGTTGCTTCATCCCAGGAGAAGAGACTCTCCAATAGGGGATTAGAAGAAAGCTCTGCCTACATGATCCCTCCTGACCAGAGCATTCTGCAGACCTTCATTCTGTTGAGTTGGTTGAACATCTCCTTTCACAGACACACCAGTGCCCACCAAGCTAAACCTCAGCATATTCAACCCAGCCTCAGAACACATCAAATGGCAGGCATGGAGCACCTCTGAGATGAATGGCCTCAAGGACAGGGGACAGACACAACACAACAGCAGAGGACATGCATGCCACACACACCCGAGACTCCCTCAAGGACTTGCCCTTAGGCACTTCATGATCTCGTCTTCCTAAATTAACTCTCAGGCTAGAAAACAGAATGGTCTGTTTGAATAAAGAAAAGGTTACAGAGGCCTAGATCCAATGCAAAGTAGGAAGAACCAATTGATGCTGAGAAAACAGCACAAGAAAAGATCATTTCCAGGCTATTGAAGTGAAACCTCTGTATGCAACACGCCCGATGGAAGATTTAAAGCAGCAGCCAGGATACTTTGTGTTCATCACATTAACACAGAATACATCATGGAATCTCGAACCACAGAGATAAAAAAAAAAAAAAAAAAAAAATTAAAATAATAAAATAAAATAAAGATTGGTACCAGACTGGTTGCAAAGGCCAAGAAGCTGACAGAAGCAGAGGATCAAATTAGTGACCTGGAATACAAATACCGGAAAATACAAAGGAAATCCAGAGAGAGAAGGAAGAATGATGGAACATGACATGACCTTAGGGAAGTCATTGACTCCAAGGAATGGAAATAGGTGCCTATTGTAGGAGAACTAGGAGTGAGAGAGAGAGAAAAAAAAAGAAGGCTTAAATTTCTTTGAGAAATTAGAGCTCAAAATGTCCCTCTTCAGGGAGTAGAAACAGAGATACAGATTCAGATGCAAAGAGGTGCACCATCACCGTGAATACAAGCAGTGCACCACAAGACTTAGTGTCATTTCCCTTGCAAGAACTAGCAAGGGAAAATTGTTCTTTACCCGCATATGCTCAGGAGAATAGATTGTCCATAGCCAAGTCACTGATTTCAAGTGGACAAGCTATACCAGCACTTCAAGCAGGCCAGATAGAGCAAGGAACACCAGCACAAGCCAAAATCTGTATCCCCTGCATTTCTGAACAATGACAGAGCAGAAGTTCTTGTCTAGAACTGGGAGGTATTCAGAAGTCAAAGACTGGGTCCGTGGGTGTGTCCATCAGTTCAGAGGTGGCGTTCAGCTCAATTCATGATCCCAGGGTCATGGAATCCACTCTGGTCTCAGGTTGCCTGCTCAGGGGCAAGTCATCTTCTCCCTCTCCAGCTCTACCACCGATTTTAATCTCTCTGTCTCTCTGTCAAATATTTTCATGTGCATTGTTTTACAAAAAACAGAAACCAAAACCAATATACAAGGATTTCCTGGGGCCAGAGGATATTTTCTTTCATTTGGACATAGGTCCCTATGGAAGGCAGCCAGGTACAGAGCACCTCCCACCATGCTAAAATGCTAGAACTTCTGTCTTATCTCCCTTGTTCATTCTCCTATTGTTTGTCTTGCTGTACCTCCTCACCCACCTGTAGCATCTGCTGTCTGTCCCGCTGTAATGGTCCTTTGTTGCCACATTAATCATCCTCTCCTGGCTCCATGACAATATGTCCATCTTATGCAAGAGGCATCGTTTGGTTATGAAAGCAATTTGGGGGATGTTCATGAGAGGGTTAAGGCAGGCTTGTGCTGCCATATCTCCATAGAGTTTCGCAGAGGATAGCTGCTCCACTCTGTGGGAATGCTCAAGGTTCTTCGACATTCAAATCCTCTTCCATGCGTCCTTTTGGAGATACATGTTGTCATCCTGAAACGGGCAGAAAAGGTTTTCAGATGGCTTCACTTAGTCTATGGGTCTCATCCAACATGCTCTATGCTTGCTCCTGTGGACACCAAGCAAATGAGTCCGTCCTGGGCCACAGGTTCTAGGGAGTAGAGTCTGCCTGTGGTGCGTGGTCAGTTTTGAAGATTGGGAGGCCGTTTTAGAATAATTTGGAGACACTAAAGGTACTCGTCTCCTCATCATTGACGACTCCAGACATGTCTTTGGCATGGCTGCTGGTGTTTCCTGGGAGATTTTCTTTGGTGGCCCTTTTCCTGGTCTAAATGTCCTGCTTTGTTTGGGAGGACAATACCCATGTGCTGCACGTGGAGTTCCTTCCCTGAGGCTTTTTTTGAGGCCTGATTCTTTTTTGGCCTATTGTGAGTAAGATGGATTAATGGTTTATTGTGTTTCTATGGAGTCCAGAGGGCTGATGGTTACAGTCTCGATCAAAGACTATGAAATCGGCCATAGAGAAGGTGACACTGACTCCCTTCGTAAACTGCACTGGTGAAAGACCCAGGCGACTCCAGCAGTTTGAGAGGGTTTGCGATCCTCTTGCCCACCCATGACTACTCCAGCCTCGTGTAGTGATCAGGTGTGGTTTGGGGAAAAGTGGTTGCTGTGACCTAAAAAATTTGTGACATCACAGACTGGCACCACTGAAGCAGCAGTCCCTCTCTCATGAACTGGGAGTCCTATGACTTAATGTAGGAAACCCCAGGAAGAACAGAAAAAGAGACCTCTGTGTCTGGACCTCGATCCACCCAGAGGATCGAGAACTCTGGTTGTCTTGTGTGTTAATGTCCCACTTCCCCTTTCTAGACAAAAAGAATAAGAAATGACGTTCGTTATACCATCCTTTAGGCCAGCATTTCTCCAAAGATGGCAAGATTTTCCTATTTCCACTGTAATTTCTCGAGATCTCAAGGAACAGTGAGACCTTTTGAGTATCAACAGCTCTCTGTGGGGTTGGGTCATCCTGTGGGTGGGAAAGTCCTTTCTCAGTATCTTTTCTCTATGGGTCAGTGATGACTAAGGGACAGAAAATCCCCTTTCAAAGAAAAATGTTAGGGCATGGATGTATTGTCCTCTGTGTCCTCATCTTCTAGTGTTAAGTGTTAGGTTCCGGTGATCAAAGGAACGAGACTGATACAAAGCGAAGGTCAAACAAAACTTTATTTTGTGCCAAGCATCAAGAATCAAACTGACCGGTCAGGGCTATCTCTTATGAAAAGGCGAGGACGATGACCCCGACAAGGTCACTCCCAAGAAGGCTGCTCTGGACGAGGCTGCTCCGCAGATGAGGCCACTCCATGATAGGAGCCGCTCCCAAGAAGAGGCCACTCCCAAGATGAGGCCGCTGCTCCATGAGGTTGCTCCCCAGACAGGGCCGCTCCCAAGAAGAGGCCATTCTGGACAAGACTGCTTTCTGGACGAGGCCGCTCCCGACGACGAAGAGGCAACAATGACAGCGACGATGACAAGGAGGACAACCCGGATGACACAGACTCTGCTCCCCACGATGCTACTCTGACAAGGTTGCCACACAGAGGAAGGCACCGCTGCAGACAAGGCCACTTGTGGCTCGGGGTGACAAGGCATTTTGCAGCAAGGCTGCTGGTGGCTAGGGGCTGTTGACATCTCTGGGCCACCAGCGTCTCGGGACTGCTGGCATCCAGGGGCTGCAGGCATCAGGACCGCTGACCGCTGGGCTGCTGGTGTGTCGGCACCGCTGACGTCTAGGGGCTGCAGGCGTGGGGACCACTGACCACTGGACTGCTGGACCACTGGTATCTCAGGACCGCTGACCGCTAGGCTGCTCGACATTTTAGGGCCGCAGGCATCGAGGGACCGCTGACAGTTGGACCCTGGTGTCTGGGCAGCTCGGGGCTGCTGGAAGCTACAGGTGGCTGAAGGCTGCAGGTGGCTCAGGGCAGCCGGAGGCAGGACCGCCAAAGGCGGCTGGAAGCTGCAGGTGGCTGGAGGCTACAGGCGGCGGCTCGGGGCCGCGAAGGCAGGACCTCGGGAGGCGGGCCGCAGGTGGCTGGAAGCTGGAGGTGGCGGCTCAGGGCCACGGAGGCAGGACCGCGGGAGGCAGGCTGCAGGTGGCTGGAAGCTGCAGGCGGCTGGAGGCTGCAGGCGGCTGGAGGCTGCAGGTGGCGGCTCGGGGCCGCGGAGGCAGGACTGCGGGAGGCGGGCTGCAGGCAGCTGGAAGCTGTGGGCGGCTGGAGGCTGCAGGTGCAGAGACCACCGTTGGTGGGACAGCTTGCAGCGGTTATAGCTCTTACAAGAGCTATTATAGCTCCTCCACTCTGCCGACTCTTCACTCCCATCGACTCTTCTTTTGCTCCCGTGCAGCTCTCCTCCTGCTCCCGATGCAGCTCTCCTCCTGCTCCCAATGCAGCTCTCCTCCCCCTCTGCTAGCCTCGCATCAACCTTTATGTGGTTGGTTGAGTCCCACCCCCATACAGGTGGCCAATCGGATCTCAATCCACCCTAGTGGATACACACATGCTGCACCGATTGGACATCTCCACCTGGCCTGCCCCACCCCTACATCGGGGTTTACAAGCAAGTTCCTCTGGGAGGGGCAGGCCCTTACATAAGAAACAAGAGTCATAAGGGATTAGGGCTGTGTCTACCTGGCTTTACCTTAAAAATATTTGCAAATGTTTCAAGGAGAGTGACATACTGCATGATAGCTAACACTTAAGGAAGAGCCCTGGAGAGCACTCCTTGCCGTCCTTAGTTAACTCTACCTGCTGTGGTAATGGGTATAGCCATGTGGGCCAAGTCTCTTTAATCAGAGGAAAAGGAACGGCCTCTTTCAATGACCTGCAAGGTCCAATCGAGCAGAACTGTGGATTGAGCTGCAATTCCCTTGCAAAGACTCGTGGATAAAGAAGGTGTGGCCCATATTGGCAACAGAGTATTCCTCAGCCATCAGGGAGAATTAACCCCTGGTACTTACATTGACATGAAAGCCACAGGACTGGGTTATGTGAAATGAAAAAGGCATGCCTACAAAGGGAATTATCATATGGCCTCCCTTTTTGTGTCCCAGGAGGAATACCATGGACCTTAGTAGAAAAAAGGAAAAACTGAAGGGGGAAAAGTCAGAGAAGGAGACAAACCAGGAGTGACACAAGACTCTGAGAACTATGCTGAGGGTTACAGAAAAGAGACACATGCAGGGAATGAGGGAACTGTTTAATGGGTGTTGAGGAGTTGTGACATATCTTAGCAGGAGTACTAGGTCGTATATGGAACTAAAGCATCCGTGAATACTGTCAAAAACAGATGATGGATGATAGGCTGGCCTCCTCATCAGAACAAAATAACTCAAAGAAAAATAATCCAACCCTTTCCAAACCAGATGAAGGCACAGAGAGAAAATGAGATGATTATATTTTCATTATCTTTACTTATTGAAATGGCATGCAATTTGTTTCCTAACATGTCCTTATCTGAATTGGGTCTTTATCCTTGTAAATTAGAGTCTCCCTCCATTTCTGGAATCGATTGGAAGAAATGACATTGCCTTCAATAAATGTCTAGAGAAGTTGCCCAGGAAAATTATTTGGACTTGGTCTTCTGTTTGTTGGCAGGTGTTTGATTATTGCTTCATACGCTTTAGTTACTACTAGAGAGCTCAGATTTTGTAGGTCCAGACATAATCTTGGGACTTGATATGTGTTTTGGAATTTATCCTTTTTCCTCAGTTCTTGGATTTGCTGACAAAATTGTGTAGAGGGTTCTTTTAGGTTATTTTTTTTTTCCTTTCTATAAGTTGTAATGTGGTCTCATAAGTTCAGCTGTGTGCTTCTCTCCCTGTTTTATCCAGGTAATGGATCCTCCAGGTTGTTAAAGTTTTCAAAACTAATGTGTGAGTTCTCCTGATTTTTTCCTAAGGGTGTGTTTGTATTTCTTCTATTTCAATAATCATATGTATTATTTCATTTTCTCTGTTAACCTTGGAATTCATTTATTCTTCTTCTAGTTCCTTATATGTCAAGTTTAGTTGCTTTTTTCAGTGTTTTTGATTTTTGGAAATACACGTATTTAACCCTATATTGTTTCCCCATAAAACTTTTTGGCATAATCCCCAAAGCTTCTTGACTTTACTTTGTTAATGGCACTTTCTGATTTTCCTTTGCATTTTCTTTCTTTGATTCATTGCTAGTTTGAGAGTGTGTTGTGCTTTCCACATATGAGTGTCTGGCTGTGTTTCCCATTAGTAAGTGATTTCTTTCCATTTTCATACCTTTGGTGTCACAAGTATACAAGGATATGATTTCTTTTCCATTAATTACAACTTGGTTTGGAATATAGCACAAAATCTATGATAGAGAAAGTTAGGTCTGCCCTTGGGTAGAACTTCTATTATGATACTCAGAGACACAATCTTACACATGTATCCTCAAAGCTCAGGTGGTGTAGAGAGCCCATGATGACTTCTGTTATTCCCTTCCACCTTTCCATCTGGATGATCTGTCCTGTGCTGAAAGTGGATATCATAGTCCCCAACAATATTGGATTGAAGACCCTATTTCCCTTCCTTTCTTTTAATATGCTTCCAACATTTAGATACACCCATGTTGGTGGTGTATATGTTGGCAATTTTTCAAAGTTTCTGATGTTTTGATGCTCCATCAAGACAAAATACCTTCTGGTAATCTTTTGTCTCTTGAAGGCATAAAATCTCTCTATCTTCCATAGGCACAGTCACTTTGGCTCTCTTCTCCTTACGAATTTCTTAACCTATGTTTTCCCAGTTCTTTCACTTTCAAGTGAAGTGTATCTTTATAGATGAAGGAAATCTCCTATGGGCAACAGAAGGTCGAGAATGTTTATTTTTTGTTGTTTTCTTGTGGACTTTATTTGCTTTCTTTCTTTTTTTATTTTTTCTTTTCTTTTTTTTTTTTTTATTTCATTGATGCAAAAATACCTGTTTGTAGTGACGGGAGAATTTAGTCCTGAATACTTGCACTAATTATTGATAGGTAAGAAGTTAACATTCTCATTTTGGTTGGTTTCTACTTGGATTATCTGTGCCTTTCCCCTTTAGGGTATCTTTGGAGGAGGGGTTGCTTCCTTTAATGTGATTCCTCACTTCCTCTCCACCTTTTGTGTGTCTTATTTGTGTATGTGTGTCTATGTGTGTGTGTATGTGTGTGTTTTCTGTGCGTGTCTCACATAACACTTATAATTAAATTTGAAGAGATAGGATGTCAGTCTTTTATGGAGAGCAATTCAATTTTATATGCCTTGAAAACTCAACTTACATCACTTTCAGCTACATTTCCAAAAAGAAAAATAAAAGGTACCTTTTGTACTCTTTGACAAACATGTATTTTCACAAACATGCCTTCAAACAAACACCAAAATTTGGGTGCCTGGTTAGAGTTATATTGTTTCTCCCTTTTTCCTTTGCTTTTTCTGGACTACCATGAGAGAGTGAAATCGTATGCTATTTGTCTTCCTGATACTGATAGATGTGACCTAGCCCAACGCTCTCCACAACACTGCCACATAAGGCGAGTGGCAAGAATTCATTCCTGCTTATGCTTCAGTAAGAATCTGCAGTGCCGTTGGAGGACAGTTAGATGGTAATAGTGTCAGGAAACTCAGGCTTGTCTACAGCCATGAACCCAACTGGAATATTACCACATCAATAGCAACATGGCAGAAATTGACCTGAAGCCTACAAAGCAAACTCCACAGCAAAACAGAAAAGAAGTCACAGAGACTATGGGATGAGATTGGAGACATAGATTAAGGGAGACGTGGGCAGTTGATGCTTCAGAGGGCAGGGAGTTAATGCAAAAGACAAAGTCACAGGACAGCAGAGCGCACTGGGAAACCACAATTCACATGTTTCCCAATGTCATTGGTTGTGAGCAGCAGAGGGTCTGAATGGCACGAGTTCTTGCCAACAAAGTGTCTTGAGGCCTGAAGATTTCAGATCAGCAGGCTTGGGAGACTTCAACTCAGAAGAACACTATGTTTGTCTTGGAGAGAACAGGAACAGATAGCCTGGAAACCATGATGAGAGACAACACCAGTAGACACAGTGGGAAGATGGTGGGTTCTGGCAGTGCTTCCGTGAGAGGCCATGTCCGTGGAGTTAACTTGATGGGAAAACAAGAAATTTGGGGCTCTAGCACCAGCAGCATAATGACTGAGGAATTGGCAAAGACATGAGCGGGAGGACAATAGCTGTCTAATTGGCATACACGAAATCCCAAATGTGGAACACTTGAAGAACTGCCTTTCTCAGTTCAAGTTGCTTAGAACCAGGAGAACAGAGTCTCCCATGGGGAACTAGAAGAAATCCCTGCCGGCATGCTGTTTCCTGACCACAGCATTCTGCAGGCATTCATTCTTTTGATTTTGTTGAACATCTCCTTTTACAAGCACACCAGATCCCATCAAGTTAAACCTCAGCATATTCAGCCCAGACACCAAACACATCAAAGGGGAGGCAAGGAGAGCCTCTTCAGATGACTAGCATCAAGGGCAGGGGACAGCCACAACACAGCAAGAGGGAATGATGCCACAAACAATCAAGACTCTCTCATGGGCCAGCCCTTGGCACTCCATGATCTATTCTTCCTAAAGAAATTACCCTCAGGTTAGAAAACAGAATGGGCTTTCCTAATACAAAAAGGAAGACAGAGACCTACATTCAATGCAAAGATGGAAGAAACAACTGATGCCAACGAAAAATATCAAGAAATGATCATGGCCAGGAAATCGGAGTGACACCTCTACATATGACCGCCCAATGGAGGATTGAAAGCAGAGGCCAGGATACACCCAGTACATCAGAAAACAGAGAAGATATTAGGGAGTCTCAAACCACAAAGATAAAACTGAATAAAATAAAATAATAAAATAAAATAAAATAAAATAAAATAAAATAAAGAGTTCCTGAGGAAAAGATTGGTAGCAGACTGGATGCAAAGTCCAGGAAGCTGGCAGGAGCAGATGATCCAATTAGTGACCTGGAAGAAAAAGACTGGAAACTGAGGAAGCAAATCCAAAAAGAGAAGGAAGGATGATGGAGAAAGAAAATGAGCTTAGGAAAGTCATCGACTCCAAGAAATGGATAGAGGTGCCTTTTGAAGGAGAACTAGGAATGAGAGAAAAAAAGAGGGCTGAACATGTCTTTGAGAAATCAGAGCTGAAAATGTCCCTCACGTTGCAGCAAACACATAGATCCAGATTCAGAAGCACAGAGGACTCCAATCACCATCTACAGAAGCACAGCACTACAAGACACAGTGTCATTCTCCCTGAAAAAGGTAGCAATGGAGG
Organism: Mustela lutreola; assembly: GCF_030435805.1. NCBI lineage: Eukaryota > Metazoa > Chordata > Mammalia > Carnivora > Mustelidae > Mustela > Mustela lutreola. Next base: position 3,137,261 of record NC_081309.1, read on the forward strand.
AATTCTCTTTACCCAAATGTGTGTGGGAGAGTAGTTTGTCCATAGCCAAGTCACTGACTTCCAGAGGACAAGCTACACTAGCTCTCAAAGCAGGTCAGATAGCTCAAGCAACAACATCCCAAGCCAATATCCGTATCCCCTGCATTTCTGGACAATGACAGAGCAGTAGTTCTTGTCTAGAACTAGAAGGTATTAAGAAGACTAAGATTGGGTGCTGGGCTGTGTCCATCAGTTCAGAGGCGGCCCTCAGCTCAACTCATAATCAAGAGCCAGGGCATCAACTCTGGTCTCAGGTTCCCGCTCAGCAGCAAGTCAGCTTCTCCCTCTCCAGCTCCACCCCCTGATTGTGATCTCTCTGTCTCTCTGTCCAATACGTGCATGTGCATGTGCATCGTTTGTCAAAAAACAAAAAAAAAAAACAAAAAACAAAAAACAAAAACAAAAAAACAAAAACAAATCCAGTGTACAAGGATTGACTGGAGCCAGAGGATGTATTATTTAATTTGAACCTAGGTCCCTATGGAAGGCAGCCAGGTACAAAACAACTCCCACCATCCTAAAATGCTAGGCCTTTGCTCTGAGCTCCCTTGTTCATTCTCATATTATTTGTCTTCCTGGATATCCTCACCAACCTGTATCATTTGCTGTCTGTGCTGCTGTAGTGGCCCCTTGTTGACAAATTATTCATCCTCTCCTTGTTCCATTAGACCATTCCCATCTTCCGCAAGAGGCACTGTTTGCTTATCGCATGAAACCATTTGGGGGATGGTCATGCGAGGGTTAAGGCAGGCTTGTGCAGCCACATCTCCATTAAGTTCCCCAGAGGGTAGATACACCACCCTGTGGGAATGCTCAAGGTTCTTCCACATTCAAATACTCTTTCATAAAAGTTGTCTTCATAATATGGGCATTAAAGTCTATCAGATGGTTTCACGTGGGCTATGGGTTTCTTCCAACATTATCTGTGCTTGTTTCTGTGGACTCCAAGTACATGAGTCCATCCTGGACCTAAGGTTCTAGAGTGCAGAGTATGCCTTTGTTGCTTGCTCAGTTTTCAAGATTGGGAGGCCCTTTTGGCACGATATCCAGAGAAGCTGGAGGTACTCGTGTCCTCACTGTTGAAGAATCCAGGCATGTCTTTGGCATTGTTGCAGGTGTTTCCTTTGAGCTTTCTTTGGGTGGCCCTTTTTCTGGCCAGAAATGCCCTGATTGAGAGGGAGGACCATACCCATGGGCAGGGTGCAGATTTCTGCCCCTGAGGCTTTGTTTTAGGCCTGATTGTTTCTTGGCCTTTTGTGGCTAAGATATAATGATGGATTCTTGCCTTTATCTGGAGTCCAGAGGGCTGGCACTGACAATCATGACCAAAGACTGAATCCGGCCATGGAGAAGATGGCACCGACTAGCTTCACAAACAGCCTTGGTGAGAGACCCAATCAGCTCCAGTGGTTTGGGAGGCTAGGGATCTTCTTGGCACACCCATGACTACTCCAGCCAAGTGTAGTGATCAGGTGTGGATTGATGAGCAGTGGTTGTTATGACCTCAGAGCTTTGTGCCATCACAGAAGCTGGCTTCGCTGAAGCAGCTGTCCATCTCCCATGACCTTGGTGTCCTATGGCTTTAGGTTGGAAGCCCCAGGAAGGACAGAAAAAATGCCTTCTGAGCCTGATCAAGATCTCAGGTTGTCTTGTGTGGTAATGTCGCACTTACCCTTTCCAGACAAAGAGAAAAGGAAATGATGTTCCGTATACTATCCTTTAGGCTAGCATTCCTCCAGAGATGGCAAGGTTTTCCTATTTCCACTGCCATTTCCAGAGATCTCAAAAAACAGGGGGACCTTTTGTGTATCAACAGCTCTCTGTGGGGTTTGTCATCCAGTGGGTGAGAGAGTCCTTTCTCAGTATCTTTTCCCTATGGGTCAATGGTAACTAAGGGGCGCAAAGTCCCTTTTCAAGGAATACGGTTAAGACATGGGAGTATTGTGCTGTCTGTGTCATCATGTCCCAGTATTTGGAAACACTCGTCGTGAGGGATTAGGGCTCTGTCTATGTGGTTTTAACTTTTCTAACACCTTTGCAAAGGCTTCAAGGAGAGTGACATTCTGCATGATAGCTAACCCTGAAGGGAGATCCCTGGACAGTACTCCTTGTCATCATTATTTAAGTCTACCTGCTGTGGTAATGGATATAGCGATCTATGCTTGTCTCCCCATTTAATCCAGGCAATGGCTCCTCCATTTTTTAAAGTTTTCATTTTGTTAAAGTCATTTTAATTGACTTAAAAAAAAAAATAGTTTGTTTTTTTTTTTTCAAAACTGACGTGTGAGTTCTCCTGATCTTTTTTCTTATTGGTTTGTTTGTATTTCTTTTGTTTCAAGGATCATATGTATGATTTCCTTATTTCTGTTTACTTTAAAGTTCGTTCCATCATTTTCTGGTTCATTATGCTGTCGGTTGGGTTGCTTTTTTTCGGTGTTTATAATTTTGGAAATAAACGCATTTAGCCCTATATTCTTTCCCCAAAAATGTTTTGGCATCATCCCATAAGTTTCTTTACTTTTCTTTGTTCAAGATACTTTCTGATTTTCCTTTTGATTGTCCTTCTTTGACTAATTGCTAGTTCTGGAGTGTGTTGTGTTTTCCACCTATGAGTGTCTGGCTGTGTTTCCAATTCATAAGTGATTTCTTTCCGTTTTCATATCTTCATGGTCATAAGTATTCAAAACAGGATATGAATTCTCTTCTATTAATTATGACTGGATTTGGACTCCACACAGGATCTATGCTAGACAAAGTTTGGTCTGCCCTTGGGAAGAACTTCTCTATGGTTCTCAGGGACACAATCTTAGGCATGTCTCCCCAAAGCTCAGGAGGTCTAGAGAGCCCATGATGACATCTGTTATTTCTTCCCACCTTTTTCTCCAGATGATCTGTCCTGTTCTGTAAGTGGATATCATAGTCCCCAAAATATTGGATAGTGGTCCTTCACTCCCTTTCTTTCTGTTAATATGCTTCCAAGATTAAGATACACCCACGTTGGTGGTGTATATGTTGACAATTCTTCCAACTTTCTGAAGTTTTGTTACTCCATCAAGACAAAACAACTTCCGGTAATCTTTTGTCTCTCAAAGGCCTAAAATCTATCTGCCATAAGCACCATCACTTTGCACCTCTTCTCCTTGCCAATTGCATGAGCTATGTCTTCCCAATTCCTTCACTTTCAAGCTATGTAAGCTATGTGTATCTTTATAGTCAAAGGAAATCTCCTATGGGGAAGAGAAGGACAAGCTGGTTAAGTTTTGGTTGTTTTCTTGTGCAGCATTTTTGCTTTTTTTTTTCCTTTTTCTTTTAAATATTCATGTTCCAAAAATCTGTTTATAGGGATAGGAGAATTTAGACCTGAATACTTTAATTATTGATAGGTAAGGAGTTAACGTTCTCCTTTTAGTTGTTTTCTGACTTGGATTCTTTGTGCCTTTCTCCTTAATGGTATTTTCTTTGGAATTTGCTTCCTCTACTGAGATTCCTTACATCCTCCCCATATTTTGTGTGTCTTATCTCTGTGTATGTGTGTTTATGTGTGTAAATGTTGTCTGTGTGTTTCACATAACACTTATAATGAAATTTCAAAATATAGGAAGTCAGTCCTTTATGGATAGCAATTCAATTTGATATGCCTGGAAGTTCACATTGCAACTCCTTCAGCACATTTCCTGCAAAGAATGTCCTATGTAGTCCTCTTATAAACACGTATTCTCACTAACACGCCTTCAAACAAACACCAAATTTTGCGGCCTAGTTAGAGTCGTATTCTTTGTCCCCTTTACACTTGCTTGATACCATGTTCCTTGACTACCATGAGAGAGTGAAATCGTCTTTTATTTGTCTTTATGAGACTGAGAGATGTGATGTAACCCAATGCTCTCCACAACACTGTCACATGAAGCAATTGGCAAGAATTCACTCTTGCTTATGGCTGGGTAAGAGTCTCTGGTGCTTTTGGAGGACAGTGAAATGGTAGTAGAGTCTGGGAACTCCAGGCTTGTCTTCAGCCAGAAACACAACTGAAGAATTATCACATTAACTGCAACATGTTATAAATGGACCTGAAGCTTATGAAGCAAACTCCACAGCCAAAGAGAAAAGAGGTCGCAGAGACTTTGGAAGAAGCCTAGAGGCATGCCTTTTGGGAGATGTGGGCGGGGGTTTGGTGCTTCAGAGGGTAGTAAGACAATGCAAATGACAAAGGCACAGGAGAGAGAAGCACACGGGGATCCCACAAGGAGCATGGTTCCCAATGCCATTGGCTGCGACCAGCAAAGGGTCTGACTGGCACGAGTTCGTGCCAAAAAAGTGTCTTGAGTCCAGAGTTTTCAGATGATCAGGATTGGCAGACATCGACTTGAGAGAACACTGGGTTTCTCCTAGAGAGGACAACAACAAGCAACCAGGTGCAGACAGCCTGGAAACTGAGAAACTATAATCAGAGACAATACCAGGAAACACAGTGGGAAGATGGTGGGTTCTGACAGTGCATCCATGAGAGGTCGTGTTCGTGGAGATGACTCTATGGGGACACAAGAAATTTGGGGCTCTCGCATCAGCAGCATCAATTCCGAGCTACTGGCCAAAGAAAGGAGAGTGAGGACATTAGCTGTCTAACCTGCAAACATTAAATTACAACTGTGGAACACTTGGGGGACTGCCTCTGTCAGTCAAGTTGTTTAGTTCCAGGAGAACAGACTTTCCTGTGGGGGATTAGAAGAAAGCCCTGCCCACATGCTCTCTCCTGACCATAGCATTCAGTAGGCATTTGTTCCGTTGAGTTGGTTGAACATCTCCTTTCATAGGCACACCAGAGCATGCTAAACTAAACCTCAGCATATTCAGCCCAGACATGAAACACACCAAATGGCAGGAAAGGAGAGAAACAGACAAACCAGGAGTGACTCAGGTTCTGAGAACCAACCTGTGGGTTACATAAAAGAGAGACATTCAGGGAATGAGGAAACTGGTTAATGGGTGTTCAGGAGTTGTGGCATATATTACGATGAGCAGTAGGTCGTATATGGAACTAAAGCAGCCATGAATACTCTGTAAAAACTGGATGATCATAGTTATGCAGGCTTCCTCAAATAACAAAAAGAAAGAAAGAAAGAAAGAAAGAAAGAAAGAAAGAAAGAAAGAAAGAAAGAAAGAGAAAGAAAGAAAGAAAAGAAAAACAATCTGGCCCTTTCAAAACCAGATGAGGGCAGAAGGAGTAAAGGAAAGAATTATATTTTTATTCTTTTTACTTATTTAAATGGCATGGAATTTGTTTCCTATAATGTCCTCATCTGAATTGGGTCTTTATACTTGTAAACTAGAGTCTCCCTGCCTCCTCCATTTTTGGAATCGATGAAAAGAAACGACCTATCCTTCATTAAATGACTAGAAGAGTTGACCAGGAAAATGATTTGGACCTGGCCTTCTTTTTTTGGCAAGGGTTTGATTACTGCTTCAAACTCTTTAGTTACTAGTAGAGAGCTCAGATTTTTTAGGCTTCCTGACCTAATCTTGGGAGTTGCCATTTGTCTTGGAATTTATCCTTTTTTCTGTGTTCTTGAATTTACTGGAGTAATTGTGTAATGGGGTCTTTTAGGTTATTGTTTTGTTTTGTTTTATTTTGTTTTTCTATCAGTTGTCATGTGGATTCATACTTTCAACTCTGTGATTGTCTCCTTGTTTTATCCAGGTAATGTCTCCTCCAGTTTGTTAAAGTTTTCAAAGCTGTCATGTGAGTTCTCCTGATTTTTCCCTATTGGTTTGTTTGGATTTCCTTTATTTGGATAATCATATGTATTATTTCATTTTTTTCTGTTAACTTCGGAGTTTAGTTCTTCTTCTTGTACCTTCTGGGGTCCAGTTAGGTTGCTTTTTTCCTGTGTTTTTAATTTTTGGAGATACACACATTAACCTTATATGGTTTTCCCATTAAATATTTTGGCATCATCTCATAAGTTTCTTGACTTTTCTTTGTTCATGGCACTTTATGATTTTCCTTTGGATTTTCATTTTTGACTCATTGCTAGTTCATGAGTGTGCTGGGTTTTCCACCGATTAGTTTCTGACTTTGTTTCCCATTCATAAGTGATTTTTTCAGTTTTCATACCTTCATGGTCATAAGTATACAATATAGGATTTGAATACTCTTCCATTAATTATGACTTGATTTGGACTCCTGCAAACAATGAGTGATAGACAAAATTAAGTCATGCCTTTGGGACAGAAAATGGTTCTCAGATACACTATCTTACACCTGTACCCCCAAAGCTAAGGTGGTCTAGAGAGCCCATGAGGACATCTGTTGTTACTTACCACCTTTCCATCTGGATGATCTGTCCTGTGCTGAAAGTGGATATTGTAGTCCCCAACAATATTGGATTGAGCTCCTCATCTCCCTTCCTTTCTGTTCATATGCTTCCAACATTTAGATACACCCATGTTGGTGGTGTATATGTTGGCAATCCTTTCAAGTTTCTGATGTCTTGATGCTCCATCAAAACAAAACACATTCCAGTAATCTTTTGTCTCTTGAAGGCATAAAATCTCTCTATCTGCCATAGGCAGAATCACTTTGGCTCTCTTCTCTCTTCCAATTGCATCACCTATGTCTTTCCAGTTACTTCACTTTCAAGCTATGTGTATCTTCATAATCTTTGGAAATCTCCTATTTGTAACAGAAGGTCGAGCTTTTTTAGTTTTTGTTGTATTCCTCTGGCCATTTTTGCCTTTTTTCCCCCTCTTTATTAGTTTTCAATCAGTCCAGCAGGCTGTTTGTAGTGAGGGGAGAATTTAGTCTTGAATACTTGAAATAATTATTGATCGGTAAGAAGATAACTTTCTCATTTTGGTTCATTTCTAACATGGATTCTCTGTGCCTTTCCTCCTTATGATATTTTCTTTCTTTAGTGCAATTCTTCACTTCCTCCCCATCTTTTGTGTATATTACCTGTGTGTGTGTGTGTGTGTGTGTGTGTGTGTGTGTATTTTTCCTGTGTCTGTTTAACATAACATTTATAATTAAAGTTCAAGAGATAGGAAGTCAATATTTATGGATAGCAATTCAATTTGACATGCCCTGAAAACGCACATTTAATCACTTTTAGCCACATTTTCTACAAAGAATGTCACCTTTTGTCCTCTTTGATGAACACGTATTCTCACAAACCTGCCTTCAAACAAACACCTTATTTTGTGTACCTGGTTAGAGTTGTATTGTTTGTCCCCTTTCTCTTTGTTTTTTTTTTTTTACATATTTCTTGACTAATATGAGAGAGTTAAATCATATGTTATTTATTTTTCTGAGACTGATAATGGTGACATTTTGTAATGCTCTCCACAACACTGCCACATGAGGCAAGTGCAAAGAATCCATTCTTGCTTATGCCTCAGTAAGAATCTGTGATGCCTTTAGAGGAGATGGTAGTAGTGTATATGAACTCCAGGCTTGTCTTTAGACAAACACAACTGGAAGATGAGCACATCAAATGCAACTTGGTGAAATTGACCTGAAGCCTACAAGCAAACTCCACAGCAAAAGAGAAAAGAACTTGAAGAGACTGAGAGAAGATTGGAGACATGGCTCAGAGGAGACTTGTGCGATTGGTGAGTCAGAGGGCTGTGAGCCAATGCAAAAGACAAAGGCACAACAGAACAGAGCACATTGGGAACCCGCAAAGAGCACGTTTCCCAATGCGATTGGCACTGAGCAGCAGAAGGTCCTAATGGCACGAGTTCTTGCCAACAAAGAGTATTCAGGCCTGGATATTTCAGATCATCATGCTTGGCATACATTGATTTGAGAGAACACTGTGTTTCTCCTGGAGAGGACACCACAAGCAACCAGATGCAGACAGCCTGGAAATCATGATCAGAGACAATACCAGGAGATATCATGGGAAGTTGGTGAGGTCTGGCAGTACATCCGTGGGAGGCTGTTTTCTTGGAGATGACTCGATGAGGGCACAATAAATTTGGGTTCTTTGCACCAGCAGCATAAAGGCTTAGCTATTGGCCAAAGACAGGATGGTGAGGACATTAGCTGCCTAACCTGCAAACACGAAATCCCAAGCACCAGAAAACCTTGGTAATGTCTTCCTCAGTCCAAGTTTATTAGTCACAGGAGAGCAAACTCTCCTGTATGGGACTGGGAGAAAACCCTTCCTTCATGCTCTCTATTGATCATCGCATTATGTAAGCCTTCATTCTGGTGAGTTGGTTGAATGTCTCCTTTCACAGGCACACAAGAGCTCACCCAGCTAATCCTCATCATATTCAGTCCAGACACCAAACACACCAAATGGCAGGCAACTAGATCCTCTGCATTTAACTGGCCTCAAGGATTGTGGACAGCAACAACACAACAGCAGAAGGCTTGCAAGGAACACACAACCCGACACTCTTTCAATGGCTACCCCTTGGGCACTCCATCATCTCTTCTACCTAAAGAAATTACTCGCAAGCTAGAAAACAGAATGGGCTTTTCTAATACAGAGAAGAAGACAAAGACCTATATCCTATGCAAAGATGGAAGAATCAATTGATGTCGAGGAAAAAGAACAAGAAATTATCATGTCTATACAATCCAAGTGAAACCTCTATATGTGTCACGCCTGTGGGGGATCGAAATCAGCAGCCAGAATACTCCCTGTACAACAGAAAAAGTCAGAAGACAGCAGGGAGTCTAGAACCAGAGATAAGACTAATTTTAAAAGATAAAATAAAAAAGAGTTCATGATGAAAAGATTGGTAGCAGATTGGAACCAAAGTCCAGGAAGCTGACAGAATCAGAGGAACAAATTATTTACTTGGAAGAAAAAATAATGAAAAATAAGAAATCAAATCCAAATAGAGAAGAATGGTCGAACATGACAATGAGCTTAGGGAAGCCATCGATTCCAGGGAATGGAAAGATGTGCCTAATTTAGGAGAACTATGAGCAAGAGAAAAGAAGAGGGATGAACATTTTTTTGATTAATCAGTATGAAAATGTCTCTCATCTGGGAGCAGAAGCAGTGATCCAGATTCAGGGCCAGAGAGGACTCCCTACACCATCAATAGAAGCAGAACACCACATGACATAGTGTCATTCCCCCCACAAAAGCTAGCAATAGAGAAATTCTCTTTACCCAAATATGTGCCGGAGAGTAGTTTGTCCATAGCCAAGTTACTGACTTCAAGAGGAAAAGCTATACCAGCTCTCGAAGCAGGCCGGATAGCTCAAACAACACCAGCCCAAGCCAAAATCCCTATCCCCTACATTTCTGAACAATGACAGAGCAGCTGTTCTTGTCTAGAACTAAGACATATTCAGAAGAGAAAGACTGGGTCCCAAGGTGTGTCCATCAGTTCAGAGGTGGCCTTCAGCTCATCTCATGATCCCAGGATCATGGCATTGACTCTGGTCTCAGGTTTCCTGCACAGGGGAAAGTGAGATTCTCCCTCTCCAGCTCCCCCCGCGATGTGATCTCTCTGTCTCTCTGTCAAATACGTGCATGTGCACTGTTTGACCAAAAACAAACAAACAAACAAACAAAATTAGCTTACAAGGATTTCCTGGGGCCAGAGGTTGTTTTATATAATTTGGACGTAGATCCCTTTGGATGGCAGCCAGGTTCAGAGCATCTCCCACCATCCTTAAATGCTAGACCTTTGCTCTAAGCTCCTTTGCCCATTCTTCTCTTTTTTGTCTTCTGGTATCTACTCACAACTCTCTGACCCTCTGTAATGGCCCCTTGTTGATTCATTGTTCCTCCTCTCCTGGCTCCATTAGAACATGCCCATCTTCCGCAAGAGGCACTGTTTGCTTATCGCATGAAACCATTTGTGGGACGGTCACAAGAGGGTGATTTCAGACTTGTGCTATCACATCTCCATGCAGTTCCACAGATAGTAGTTGCTCCACCCTATGGGAATGCTCATGATTCTTCCACATTCGAATCCTCTTCAATGCATCCCTTTGGAGATACAAGCTGTCATCCTGAAACGGGCACAAAATACTTTCAGATGGCTTCACTTGGGCTATGGGTATCTTCTAACACACTCCATGCTTGCTTCTATGGACATGAAGTACATGAGTCTGTGAAGGACCTAAGGTTTTTGGGTGTAGAGTCTACCTTTGATGCTTGGTAAATTTTGAAAATTGTGAGGTAGTTTTGGCACAATTTCTGGAGAATCTCTAGGTACTTGCGTCCTTGCTGTTGAAGACTCCAGACATGTCTTTGTCACGGTTGCCAGCGTTCCCTTTGAGCTTTCCTTGGGTGGCCCTTTTCATAATCAGAAGTGCCCCAATTAAGTGGGAGGACCATACCCATATGCAGGGTGCAGAGTTCCTCCCCTGAGGCCTTTTTCGAGGCCTGTTTGTTTCTTGGTCTTTCATGCATAAGATGGAATGGTGATTTTCTTGCCTTTCTCTGGAGTCCAGAAGGTCGGTGCTAACAGTCATGACCAAAGACTACAAATTGGGCTATGGAAAAGGTGACACCGACTTGCTTTACAAACTGCCTTGGTGAGAGTCCCAGGCAGCTCCAGTGGTTTAGGAGGGCTTGGGATCCTTTTGGTCCACCCATGACTATTCAGCCAAGTGTAGTCATCAGGCGTGGTGGTCATATGTATTCTTTCATTTTTTCTGTTAACTTTGGAGTTAACTTTGTTAACTTTGGCGTTCGTTTCTTCTATTTCCTATGGCATCCAGTATGGTTGCCTTTTTTGGTGTTTTAATTTTTGGAAATGCAGGCATTTAACCCTATATTCTTTCCCCATAAAATGTTTTGGCATCATCCCATAAGTTTCTTCACTTTCTTTTGTTCATGACACTTTCCAATTTTCCTTTTGATTTTCTTATTTTGATTCATTGCTAGTTTACGAGTGTATTGTGTTTTCCACCTATTAATGTCTTGCTGTGTTTCCATTTGTAAGGGATTTCTTTCTGTTTTCATACCTTCATGGTCATAAGTATACAAGATAGGTCTGAAATCTCTTCTGTTAATTACGACTTGATTTTGACTCCAGCACACGATCTGTGATAGACAAATTTATGTTGCCCTTGGGAAGAAATTCACTTATGGTCCTCAGATACACAATCTTACACATGTATTCCCAAAACTCAGGTGGTCTAGACATCCTATGATGACATCTGTTACTGATTAAGACCTTTCCATCTGGATGATCTGTCCTGTGCTGAAAGTGGATATTGTAGTCCCCAACAATATTGGATTGAGGCCCACATCTCCCTTCCTTTATGTTAATAGCTTCCAATATTTAGATGCTCCCATGTTGGTGGTGTGTATGTTGGCAATTATTAGAACATCCTGATATTTTAATGCACAATCAAGACAAAATATCTTCCATAATCTTTTGTCTCTCAAAGGCATGAAATCTCTTTATCTACTGTAGGCACAGTCACTTTGGCTCTCTTCTCCTTGCCAATTGCATAACCTGTGTCTTCCCAATTCATTCACTTTCAAGCCAAGTGTATCTTTATAGTTGAAGGAAATCTGTGGGCAGCATAAGGTCGAGCTCATTTTGTTTTTGTTATTTTCTTGATGACCTTTTTAGCCTTTTTTTTTTTCAATTTTCATCCAACACAACAATCTGTTTGTAATGATAGGAGAATTTAGTCCTCAATACTTGAACGAATTATTGATAAGTAAGGAGTGAACTTTCTCATTTTAATTTGTTTCTGACTTGGATTCTCTGTGCCTTTCCCTTTTATGGTATTGTCTTGGGTCATCTTCCTTTTATGTGATTCCTCACTTCCTCCACATCTTTTGTGTGTCTTTTCTATGTGTGTGTGAGTTTGTGTGTGTGTGTTGTCTGTTTTTCACATAACACTTATTTAAAAAAAAAACTTTTATTTCTTCTCAGCATTACAGTATTCATTGTTTTTGCACTATACCCAGTGATCCATGCAAACTCTACCCTCTCTAATTCCCACCACCTGGTTCCCCGAACCTCCCAACCCCCGCCCCTTCAAAACCCTCAGATTGTTTTTCAGAGTCCATAGTTTCTCATGGTTCACCTACCCTTCAGTTTCCCTCAAATCCCTTCTCCTTTCCATCTCCCCTTTTCCTCCATATTATTTGTTATGCTCCACAAATAAGTGAAACCTTATGATAATTGACTCTTTCTGCTTGACATGTTTCATTCAGCATAATCTCTTCCAGTCCCATCCATGTAGCTACAAAGGTTGGGTATTCATCCTTTCTGATGGAGGCATAATACTCCATAGTTTATATGGACCATATCTTCCTCATCCATTGAAGGGTATCTTGGTTCTCTCTAATCTTTGGTGGCCATGGCCATTGCTTCTATAAATATTGGTGTACTGATGGCCCTTCTTTTCACTACACCTGTATCGTTGGATAAATACCCAGTAGTACAATGGCAGAGTCATAGGGAAGCTATATTTTACTTTCTTGATGAATCTCCACACTGTTCTCCAAAGTGGCTGCACCAACTTGCATTCCCACCAACAGTGTAAGAGGGTTCCCCTTTCTCCCCATCCACTCCAAACATGCTGTTTCCTGTCTTGCTAATTTTGGCCATTCTAACTGTTGTAAGGTGGTATCTCAATGTGGTTTTCATCTGAATATCCCTGATAACTAGTGATGATAAACATTTTTAATGTGTCCGATAGCCATTTGCAGGTCTTAATTGGAGAAGTGTCTGTTCATACCTTCTGCCTATTTTTTATTTGATTGTTTGTGTTCCGTGTGTTAAGCTTGATTATATCTATATAGATCCTGGATATCAATCTTTTGTCTGTATTGTCATTTGCAAATATCTTCTCCCATTCCGTGGTTTGCCTCTTTGTTTGTTAAATATTTTCTTTGCTGTACAGAAGCTTTTGATCTTGATGAAGTCCAAAAGTTCATGCTCGCTTTTGTTTCCTTTGCCTTTGCAGCCATATCTTGAAAGAAGTTGCTGTGGCTGATATTGAAGAGGTTACTGCCTATGTTCTCCTCTAGGATTCTGATGGATTTCTGTCTCACGTTGAGGTCTTTTATCCATTTTGAGTTTATCTTTGTGTAGAGCATAAGAGAATGTTTGAGTTTCATTTTTCTACATATAGCTGGCCAGTTTTCCTAGCACCATTTATTGAAGAGACTGTCTTTTTTCCAGTATATATTTTTTCCTGTTTTGTCGAAGATAATTTGCCCACAGAGTTGAAGTTCCATATCTGGGTTCTCTACTCTGTTTCACTGGTCTATGTGTCAGATTTTAAGCCAGTACCATGCTGTCTTGGTGATCACAGCTTTATAGTAATACCTGGAATCAGGTAACACGATGCGCCCAGGTTTATTTTTTTTTTTTCTTTTCAACATTTCCTTAATGATTCGGGGTCTCTTCTGATTCCATAGAAATTTTAGAATTACTTGCTCCAGCTCTTTGAAAAATACCAGTGGAATTATGATCAGAATGGCAATAAAATTATAGATTACCTCCCTATGACCCTGCAATTGCACTCCAAGTATTTATCCTACAGATACAGATATCGTGAAAAGAAGGGCCATCTGTGCCCCAATGTTCATAGCAGCAATGGCCATGGTCGCCAAACTGTGGAAATAACCAAGATGCCCTTCAACGGACGAATGGATAAGAAAGATATGGTCCATATACACTGTGGAGTATTATGCCTCCATCAGAAAGGATGAATACCTAACTTTTGTAGCAACATGGACGGGACTGGAATAGATTATGCTGGGTGAAATCATTCAAGCAGAGAGAGACAATTATCATGTGGTTTCACTTATTTGTTGAGCATAACAAATAACATGGAGTTCATGGGGAGTTAGAGAGAGAAAGAGAGTTAGGGGAAATTAGAAGGGGAGGTAAACTATGAGAGACTATGGAATCTATAAAAGATCTGAGGTGTTTGAATTTTCAGGAGGGTGGGAGTTGGGTTACCATGTCGTGGGTATTACAGAGGGCACAGATTGCATGGAGCACTGGATGTGGTGAAAAAATAATGAATACTGTTATGCCGAAAATAAATGAAAACTAAATTTAAAAAATGTATATAGAGATTGCTGTAGGCATTTTTGACATTTTCACAATGTTTATTCTTTGGATCCAAGAGCATGGAATGCTCTTCCTATTTTGTGTGTTCTACAATTTCTTTAATGAGTGTTCTGTAGTTCCTGGAGTACAGATACTTTACCTCTTTGGTTAGGTTTATTCCCAGGTATCTTATGGTTCTTGGTGCTATAGTAAATGGAATCGATTCTCTAATTTCCCTTTCTGTATTTTCATTGTTAATCTATAAGAAAGCCACTGATATCTGCACATTGACTTTGTATCCTTCCATGTTGCTGAATTGCTGTATGAGTTCTAGTAGTTTGGGGGTGGGTTCTTTTGGGTTTGCCATATAAAGAATCATGTCATCTGCAGAGAGAAAGAGTTTGACTTCTTTACCAATTTAGATACCTTTCATTTCTCTTTGTTGTCATATTGCTGTTTCTAGGACTTCTAATACTATGATGAACAAGAGTGGTGCGAGTGGGCATCCTTGTTGTGTTCCTGATCTCAATGGGAATGCTGGAAGCTTTTTCCCATTGAGGATGATATTTGCTGTATGTCTTTCATCGATAGATTTGATGGAGTTCAGGAATGTTTCCTCTATCCCTATACTTTGTTTTAATCTGGAACGGATGTTGGATTTTGTCAAATGCTTTTTCTGCATCAATTGAGAGGACCATGTGGTTCTTCTCTCTTCTTTTATTAATTAGTTCTATCACATTGATTTGTGAATGCTGACCTATTTTTGTAGCCCAGCAATGAATCCCACTTGGTCATGGTGGATAAACTTCTTGAAGTCCTGTTGGATCCTTTTTGCTAAGATCGTGTTGAGAATCTTAGCATCCATATTCATCAGTGATACTGGTCTGAAATTCTCCTTTTGGGTCGGATCTTTGTCTGGTTTAGGGGTCAGGTTAATGCTGGCTTCATAGAAAGAGTCTGGAAGTATTCTTTCCCTTTAATTTTTGAAACATCTTCAGGAGAATAGGTGTTATTTCTTCTTTGAAAGTCTGGTAGAATCCATCAGGTCTTGGGCTCTTGTTTTTTGGGAGGTTATTGATCACTGATTCAATCTTGTTCCTATATATTAGTTTCTTAAAGTTGCCAATTTCTTCTTGGTTCAATTTTGGGAGTTTACAGTTTTCCAGGAATGCATCCATTTCATCTAGGTCTCTTAGCTTATTAGCATATAACTGTTGATAATAACTTCTGATGATTGTTTCTACTTCGTTGGTCTTAGTTGTGATCTCTCCCTTTCATTCATAATTCACCATTGATTCATAATTTTATTAATTTGGGCTTTCTCTCTTTTCTTCTGGATTGGGGTGACCAATGGTTTATTGATCTTAATGATTCTTTCAAAAAATCATCTTTAGTTTCATTGATACATACTGTATCTCTGATTTCTACTTCATTGATCTCTGCTCTAATCTTTATTATTTCCATTCTTATGTGTGGAGTTGGTTTTATTTGATGTTGATTCTCCAGTTCTTTATGGTGTAGAGACAGCTTGTGTATTTTTGTCTTTTCATTTTTTTTTTTTTTTTTGAGGGAGGCATGGATGACTGTGTATTTCCCCGTTAGGATCGCCTTTGCTGTATCCCATAGGTTTTGGACCAAAGTGTGTTCATTCTCATTGCTTTCCATGAATTGTTTCAGTTCTTCTTTGATCTCCTGGTTGAACCAAGTATGCTTCTTTTTTTTTATCATTTAATAAATTTTTTAACAACATATAATGTATTTTTATCCCCAGGAGTGTAGGTCTGTGAATCAACAGGTTTACACATTTCACAGCAATCATCGTTACACATACTCTCCCCAATGTCCATATGCCCATCACCCTCTCCCGTCCTTTCCCAGAAACCCTCAGCCTGTTTTTTGAGATTGAGTCTTTTATTGTTTGTCTTCCTCACAATCCCATGTTCTTTCATTTGTTCTTTTCCTACTCCTTCATCACCCCACATTGCATCTACACTTTCTCATATCAAGGATATCATATGATAGTTGTTCTCTGATTGTTTTTTTTTTTTTTTTTGCTAAGCATGATACCCTCTAGTTAAATCCATGTCATCAAAAATGGCACAATTTTATTTCTTTTGATGGCTGCCTAGTATTCCATTGTGTATATATTCCAAATCTTCTTTATCCATTTATCTGTTGATGGACATCTAGGTTTTTTGCATAGGTTGGCTATTTTGGACATTGCTGCTATAAACATGCCGGGGCATGTGCCCCTTCAGAGTACTATGTTTCTGTCTTTCGGATATATACCCAGTAGTATAATTGCTGTGTCATAGGGTATCTTTATTTTCAGTTTTCTGAGGAACCTCCATGCTGTTTTCCAGAGTGGTTTCAGAAGCTTGCATTCCCACCCACAGTGCATGAGAGTTCCCCTCTCGCTTTGATTGTTAATTTTAGCCACTCTGACTGGTGTGAGGTGGTATCTCATTGTGGTTTTTATTTGTATTTCCCTGATGCCGGGTGATGTGGAGCATTTTTTTCATGTGTTTGTTGGCCATCTGGGTATTTTCTTGGCAGAAATGTCTGTTTATGTCCTCTGCCAATTTTTTGATTGGATTATTTGTTCTTTGGGTGTTGAGTTTGCCAACCTCTTTATGGATATTGGATACTAGCCCTTTATCTGATATGTCATTTGCAAATATCTTCTCCCATTCAGTCAGTTGTCTTTTGGTTTTGTTCACTCTTTCTGTTGCTGTGCAAAAGCTACTACTACTCTACCAAGCATGTTTGGGTAAAGAGAATACCTCCATTGCTAACTTATGCAGTGGGAATGACACTATGACTTGTGTTGCACTGCTTCTTTTGACAAAGATGAGACACATTTGTGCTACTGAATCTGGATCTCTGTTTCTGCTCTGAGATGAGGGATATTTGAAGCTCTGATTTGTCTAAGAAATGTTACGCACTTTTTTTCTCTCACTCCTAGTTCTCCTACAATAGGCATGTTTTCCCATTCTTTGGAGTCGATGACTTCCCTAAGCTCATTGTCATGTTCCATTATGCCTCCTTGTCTCTCTGGATTTGCTTCCTTATTCTCCAGTAATTTTCTTTCAGATGACTAATTTGATATTCTGCTTCTGGCAGCTTCCTGGCCTTGCATCCAGTCTGCTACCAATCTTTTCATCAGGGACTCTATATTTTATTTTTTTATCACTTTTTTCTCTGTGGTTCGAGACTCTCTGATGTCTTCTGTGTTTTTCTATGTAGAGTGAGTATCCTGGGTGCTGCTTTCAACCTCCTTTCAACTCACACAATCAGGTTTCACTTTGATTGCCTGTTCATGATCATTTCTTATTCTTTTGCCCTGACATCAATTGAGACTTCCATTTTTGCTTTGAATCAAGGTCTCTGTCTTCTTCTCTTTATTGACAAAGCACATTCTTTTTTTCTACCCTGAGGTTAATGTCTTTAGGAAGAAGAGACAATGGAGTGGCCCAGGGCTGGCCATTAAGGGAGTCTCGGGTGTGTGTGGGTTGCATGCCTTCTCCTGTTGTGTCGTTACTGTCTCCTGACCTTAAGGCAGTCATCTGCAGGGGCTCTCCTTGCCTGCCATTTAGAGTGTTTGGTTTCTGTGCTGAATATGGTGAGGCTTAGTTTGGTGTGCACTGGTTTGCCTGTTAAAGGAGACGTTCAACCAACTCAACAGAATGGACGCCCGCAGAATGCTGTGGTTAGGAGAGAGCATGTGGGCAGGACTTTCTTCTAGTCCTCTACAGTAGAGTCTGTTTCCCTTTGACTAAGAAAGTTGGGCTGAGGAAGAGAGTCCCCCCAGTGTTCCAAGGTTAGGACTTTGTTTTTTTATGTGAGACAGTTAATGTCTTGACCATCCTGTCTTTTCCAGTAGTTCCATTTTTATGCTTCTTGTGGAAGAGCCCCAAGTTACCTTTGCCCCCATCGAGTCATCTCCAAGAACAATGCCTCTCACGGATGCACTGCCACAACCCACCATCTTCCCTCTGTGTCTCTGGTATTTTCTCTGATCATGGTTTCCAGGCTGTTTGCACCTGGTTGCTTGTTGGTGTCCTCTGAAGGAGTACACAGTAGTGTGCTCTTGAGTCGATGTCTGCCAAGGCTGATGATCTGAATACTCTGGACTCAATACCCTTTGTTGGCAAGAACTCATGCCATTCAGATCCTCTGCTGGACATAGCAAGTGGCATTGGGGAACATGCTCCCTGTGGGTTCCCAGTGCTTTCTGTTCTCCTGTGCCTTTTTCTTTTTCATTGGCTCACTTCCCTATGAAGCACCAACCTCCCACTTCTCCTTAAGCCATGTCTCCAGGCTTCTCCCAAAGTCTCTATGACTTCTTTTCTCTTTTGCTGTGGAGTTTGATTTGTAGGCTTCAGGTCAATTTCCACCAAGTCGCAGTTGATGTAGTCAGCTTCAAGTTGTGTTCGTGGCTGATGACAAGCCTGCAGTTCCCAGACACTACTACCACCTCACTGTCCTCTGAAGGCTCCACAGACTCTTAACCAGCCATAAGCAAGAATGAATTCTTGTCACTTGCCTCATGTGTCAAAGTTGTGAAGAGCATTGGTCTATAACATGTCTAAGTCTCAGAAAACAAATAACATATGATTTCACTCTCTCATTGTAGTAAAGAAACAGCAGGGGGAAAGGAACAAGCAATAGGACTCTAACCAGACACATAATTTTTTTTCTTTGCTTGTAGGCAGGTTAGTGGGAATACATGTTTATAAAAGAAGACTAAATTGGACATTCTTTGCAGGAAATATGACTGAAAGTGATGGGATGTGAGTTTTCAAGGCATATGAAATTGATTTGCTATACATAAAATGCCGACTTCCTATCTCTTGAAATTTCATTATAAGTGTTATGTGAGATTAGACAAGATGGTGGGGAAGTAGGAGGAGGCCATGTTTCAACCTGTACCCCACAGTGAGAATATATCCTACCAAAGAACTCTGATCACCCATAAAATCAGCCTGAGATCAGAATTATACATGTCTGGATCTCTACCAGGGCAGAAGACATCAGTGGGCAGGAGAAGCAGAGTGAGAACATTAGACTTATACTAAAACAAACAGAAGTGGAAGGGATCCACCCAAGGCGACCAATTGGAATGTAATACTCTAATACAAGAGTGCCCTGCATCTGGAGACCAGCATTAACTTGGACTCTGGTTGAAAGCACTCTAAAAAAGCAAAGGATAGTGAGGGTAAATTATGTGAATCATCTCGGCTAAGGACAGGGGCTTAAGTCCCCACACCCAGTAAAGCTCCCACTGGCCCTGAGCCAAAAAGAGTGTGTTGGAGAAACCAGATCTTGGTCCCTAAGCTGCCAGCGTGCCCATGATCGTGTGGGGTCTGGCTCCTTTTAGGGGCTGGAAGCCTCACCAGACAGAAGAGCAATGAGACTTGCTAACAGAGCCTGAGACACATGCACCCCTCACCCTCCCCTGAGAGATGTGTGTGAAGGCATAGCCCATTGCTCTTAGACCCAAGCCATACTATCAGAGCATGAGACATGGGCGTGCCCCACACACTCCCCTGAGAGAAATGCATGAAGGCCCAGGCTCATTCTCTCGTACCCGCACCCCGCTATCAGAGCCTGAGCACAGGCGACCCACACCCTCCCCTGAGATAGGTGCTTGCAAGCCCGGAACTCTTAGACAGAGAAATACCAGGCACTCCCAGCCTGGACAAGCATGAAAATCTCAGTGTGGGATCGCTGCTTGGAACCTCTCTGTTGTTCTGGAGCTTCCCAGACAGACGTTGCTGCCATCGTTTTAGGTACAAGCAGATGATTCTGCATTCCCTGGGACCACGACTCAAAATATGCTCTTCCAGTGGCCAAGGGGGAATTTATATGGGCTCTGAAGCACCCACAGGGGAGCAGACTGTGGTTTCTCTCTGAGAGGGAGGTTGGAGTGCAGTTTGCTTTCCTCTAAACCTCCAAAAACCATCCAAAGAGGTCAAGGCAAAACAAACAAACAAACAAACTGAACAAATATAAAAACCTCCAGAAAACAAGGACCTAAAAACAGGATTTCTCAGAGCCCACCCCTTTGAGAGGGGTGGGAGGAATTAACTCAGGGAATACCATTGACCAAAAACCACCTGGCAGGCCCCTCCCCCAGAAAACCAACCAGAAAGGAAAAAAAAAATAGTACAAGAAAACAACCACCACTACTTCATAGATACAGCCTTAGTTTTTAACTCGTTCCCACTAATCTAGTTCATTAGTTTTATATAGATAAATTTTTAACCTATTTCCTATCACAGTGAGATGACCAGTATATCAAATTCCATATTAACCTTCTAACCTGAACTTTTTAATATATTCACCTTTGTTTTACTTTTGCATTCTATTTTTTTTTATTTTCTAAAAATTTAGTTTAGTTTAGTCTAGTTCATTCCCTTTTTATTTTCATTTTCTAATGTTCATATAGAATTAAACTTCAAGATAATTCCCTTTCAACTATCAATGCTATCCCTATTGGTAAACCAATTTTTAATCCCCATTTATCTTAGGAAAGTTGAGTTTTTTAACAAAGATATCAAGAAACATCCAGGAAGAATTACAATAAACTTCCTTGCCCACACTAAGAATTTATTACCACTCCCATCTTTTTGTACCACCAGTGTTTCTGTGTTTGTCCTGATAGTATATAATTGTAATACTTGGGGTTCTTTTTGACGAGGTTCTTCCTATATTTGTGTATATATATATATATATATATATATATATATATATATATATATGTAAATATCTATGTCTATATCAATAGATATATAGACATAGATATATATCTATATCTAGCTAGAGATATAGATATATATCTATGTCTATATGTCTATATCTAGATATATAGAGAGATATCTATGTCGATATAGACAGATAACCAAAAAGAGTGAAAATATATGTGAAAGAGAAATATTTTCTCTTGTCATATACTTTTTTCAGTCTTTCTTTTTTGTTTGTTTGTTTGTTTTTTTTTTTTGTTGTTGTTGTTGTTTTGTAAACTTTATAAATCTTTCCTTTGGCCAATTTGGGCTGAACCTCCTCTTTTATGTACACTTTTTTTTCCTGTCTCTCCCTCTCTTTTTCCTTTTTCCTTTTTCTTTTTCCCTCGTTTCAGTGGGAATTGTTCCAGGAGTGTTCCATGGTGCACCTTGACTGCACCAAGGTTGACATTTCCAGCTATATTCGTTCCCTCATCTCTCACCAAAATGAATAGGGGAAGGAATGCACAACAACAACAACAACAACAAAAAATAGAGGATGGGCCTTCCTTTTTTTTTTATTAATTGTTTATTTTTTATAAACATATATTTGTATCCCCAGGGGTACAGGTCTGTGAATCACCAGGTTTACACACTTCAAAGCACTCACCAAAGCACATACCCTCCCCAATGTCCATAATCCCACCCCCTTCTCCCAAACCCCCTCCCCCCGGCAACCCTCAGTTTGTTTTGTGAGATTAAGAGTCACTTATGGTTTGTCTCCCTCCCAATCCCATCTTGTTTCATTTATTCTTCCCCTACCCACTTAAGCCCCCATGTTGCATCACCACTTCCTCATATCAGGGAGATCATATGATAGTTGTCTTTCTCTGCTTGACTTATTTCGCTAAGCATGATATGTTCTAGTTCCATCCATGTTGTTGCAAATGGCAAGATTTCATTTCTTTTGATGGCTGCATAGTATTCCATTGTGTATGTATACCACATCTTCTTGATCCATTCATCTGTTGATGGACATCTAGGTTCTTTCCATAGTTTGGCTATTGTGGACATTGCTGCTAGAAACATTTGGGTACACGTGCCCCTTTGGATAACTACGTTTGTATCTTTACGGTAAATACCCAATAGTGCAATGGCTGGGTCATAGGGCAGTTGTATTTTCAAAATTTTGAGGCACCTCCATGCTGTTTTCCAGAGTGGCTGCACCAGTTTGCATTCCCACCAACAGTGTAAGAGGGTTCCCCTTTCTCCGCATCCTCGCCAGAATCTGTCATTTCCTGACTTGTTGATTTTAGCCATTTTGACTGGTGTGAGGTGATATCTCATTGTGGCTTTGATTTGATTTTCCCTGATGCCGAGTTATATGGAGCACTTTTTCATGTGTCTGTTGGCCATCTGGATGTCTTCTTTGCAGAAATGTCTGTTAATGTCCTCTGCCCATTTCTTGATTGGATTATTTGTTCTTTGGGTGTTGAGTTTGCTAAGTTCTTTATAGATTCTGGACACTAGTCCTTTATCTGATATGTCATTTGCAAATATCTTCTCCCATTCTGTCAGTTGTTTTTTAATTTTGTTAACTGTTTCCTTTGCTGTGCAAAAGCTTTTGATGTTGATGAAATCCCAATAGTTCATTTTTGCCCTTGCTTCCCTTGCCTTTGGCGATATTCCTGGAAGATGTTGCTGCGGCTGAGGTCGAAGAGGTTGCTGCCTGTGTTCTCCTCAAGGATTTTTATGGATTTCTTTCGCACATTGAGGTCCTTCATCCATTTTGAGTCTATTTTCATATGTGGTGTAAGGAAATGGTCCAATTTAATTTTTCTGCATGTGGTTGTCCAATTTTCCCAGCACCATTTATTGAAGAGGCTGTCTTTTTTCCATTGGACATTCTTTCCTGCTTTGTAGAAGATTAGTTGGCCATAGAGTTGAGGGTCTATTTCTGGGCTCTCTATTCTGTTCCATTGATCTATGTGTCTGTTTTTGTGCCAGTACCATGCTGTTTTGATGATGACAGCTTTGTAATAGAGCTTGAAGTCCGGAATTGTGATGCCACCAACGTTGGCTTTCTTTTTCAATATCCCTTTGGCTATTCGAGGTCTTTTCTGGTTCCATATAAATTTTAGCATTATTTGTTCCATTTCTTTGAAGAAGATGGATGGTACTTTGATAGGAATTGCATTAAATGTGTAGATTGCTTTAGGTAGCATAGACATTTTCACAATATTTATTCTTCCAATCCAGGAGCATGGAACATTTTTCCATTACTTTGTGTCTTCCTCAATTTCTTTCATGAGTACTTTATAGTTTTCTGAGTATAGATTCTGTGTCTCTTTGGTTATGTTTATTCCTAGGTATCTTATGGTTTGGGATGCAATTGTAAATGGGATTGACTCCTTAATTTCCCTTTCTTCTGTCCTGCTGTTATTGTAGAGAATTGCAACTGATTTCTGTGCATTTATTTTATATCCTGACACTTTACTGAATTCCTGTATAAGTTCTAGCAGTTTTGGAGTGGAGTCTTTTGGGCTTTCCACATATTGCATTCCTTCCTGATCAAAACTCTTCAAAGTGTAGGGATAGAGGGCACATACCTCAATATCATCAAAGCCATCTATAAAAAACCCACCATAAATACCATTCTCAATGGATAAAAACTGAAAGCTTTTCCGCTAAGGTCAGGAACACGGCAGGGATGTCCATTATCACCACTGCTATTCAACATAGTACTAGAGGTCCTAGCCTCAGCAATCAGACAACAAAAGAAAATTAAAGGCATCCAAATCGGCAAAGAAGAATTCAAACTATCACTCTTTGCAGATGATATGATACTATATGAGGATGGGCCTTCTACAACAGAGCTAATGTCTATCAACATAGACTATATGTCAAAAAGAGAATTCAGGCTCACAATTATCCAGGCAATATCTAGGTTTCAGAAAGTCATGGATGTCAAATGGAATTGAATAGGGCAGAATTAAAAGCCACCAGGGATGATGTGTACAATGTTAGGGCCGAACTGAAAGCAACCATTAATGAGGTTCACAATGCTCTCAATGAGTTCTATCTAATCTAAACTCTCTCAAAGCTAGGGTAACTGTGACAGAAGATAGAATTAGTGATCTGGAAGACAAACAGATATAGAGAAATAATCAGAAGGAAGCCTGGAGCAAACAGCATAGAATCCACGAAAACAGAATCAGGGAAATAAATGATGCCATGAAAGTTTCCAACGTCAGAATTATAGGAATCTCTGAAGGGGAGGAGAAAGAAAGAAGTCTGGAAGATCTAGAGGAACAAGTTCTTCATGAAAAATTTCCCAATCTCGCTATTGGAAGCAGAATCCATGTACTAGAGGCAGGAAAGAATTCCCTCAAGATTATAGATTTCAAAAAAAAAAAAAAATCAAAACACCTGATAGTAAAATTGAGAAATCGTAAGAATAGATACAATCTTTTGAAAGCTATTGGACAAAGAGACTCCTTACGTACAGAGGAAAGCCCATAAGGATCACGTCAGACCTGCCCACAGACACCTGGAAAGCCAGAATGGGCTAGCAAGATATATTCAGGACACTAAATGAGAAGAACATGCAACCAAGAATACTATATACAGCAAGACTGACATTCAAAATGGATGGAGAGATAAAGAGTTTCCAAGACCGGCAAGGCTTAAAAGACTATGCAACCACCAAGATAACACTGCAGGAAATATTAAGGGGGTTTCTATAAAAGAGGAAAAATTATAAGAATAGCATTTAACAGAAATATAGAGACAATATACAGAAAGAAAACTTCAAAGGTAACTCGATATCAATAAAAACGTATCTATCAATAATCACTCTCAATGTGAATGGCCTAAATGTGAATGACCTAAACTACACAGGGTTGCGGATTGGATAAAATGACAGGACCCATGCATATTATGTCTATGAGAAATCCATTCTGAACCAAAATTTACAACCACACTGAATGTAAAGTGATGGAGAAGCACCTTTCATATCAATGGGCCTCAAAAGAAGGCCGAGGTAGCTATTCTCATCTAACATGTATTAGATTTTAAACTATCGACTGTAGTAAGAGATACAGAAGGACAGTCCATAATTCTTAAAGGGAATCTCCAACAAGACGATCTAACAATTGTAAATATCTATGCCCCCAATATGGGAGCAGCCATTTACATGAGAAAACTGTGAGTCAAGATAAAGAGTCATACTGATCATACTGATATGAGTAGATTAATAGTCGGAGATCTTAACACACCTCTCTCAGAAATAGACAGATATCCAAGCAGAAAATCAATAAAGAAACAAGAGCGTTGAATGACACATTGGACCAGATGGACCTCATAGATATATACAGAACATTCAACCTAAAACAACAGAATACTCATTCTTTTCAAGTGCACATGGAACCTTCTCAAGAATAGAGCACATACTGGGTCACAAATCAGGACTCAACTGATACCAGAAGACTGAGATTATTTCCTGCACATTCTCAGATTACAATGCTTTGAAAATGGAGCTCAATCACAAGGAAAAGTTCCAAAGGAAGTCAAAGACCTGGAAGCTAAAGACCACGTTGCTTAAGAATGCTTGGATCAACCAGGAGATCAAGGAAGAACCTAAACAATTCATGGAAACCAATGAGAATGAAGACACTTCATTCCAAAACCTATGGGATACAATAGAGGCGGTCCTAAGGGGGAAATACATAGCCATCCAAATCTCCCTCAAAAAAACTGAAAAATCCAGAACAGAGCAGCTGTCTCTACACCTTAAAGAACTGGAGAATAAACAACAAATCAAAATAAATCCACACATAGGAAAGGAAATAATCAAGATTAGAGCTGATTTCAATGAGGTAGAAACCAGAGATACAGGAGAATGTATCAATGAAACTAGAAGTTGGTTTTGTGAAAGAATCAATAAGATCGATAAACCATTGGCCACACTAATCCAAATGAAAAGAGAGAAAGCCCAAGTTCATAAAATTATGAATGAAAAGGAGAGAACACATCTAACACCAGGTAAGTAGACACAATCATCAGAAGTTATTAACAACAGTTATATGCCAATAAGCTTAGCATCCTAAATAAAATGTATGCATTCATTGAAAACTATGAACTCCCAAAATTGAACCAGGAAGAAATTGACAACTTGAATAGACCAATATCTAGCAATGAGATTGAAGCAGTGATCAAAAATCTCCCAAAAAACAAGAGCCCAGGACATGAACGATTCCCTGGGGAATTCTGCCAAAATTTCAAAGAAGAAATAACACCTATTCTCCTGAAGCTGTTTCAAAAAATTGAATAGAAGGAAAACTTCCTGACTCTTTCTATAAAGCCAGCATTACCCTGATCCCCAAACCAGGCAAAGACCCTAACAAAATGGAGAATTTCAGAGCAATATCACTGATGAATTTGGATGCTTGGATGCTAAGATTCTCAACAAGATCCTAGCCAACAGGATCCAAAAACACATTAAAAAGATTATCCACCATGATCAGGTGGGATTAATCCCTGGGCTACAAGGATGGTTCAAATTTTGCAAATTAATCAATTTGATACAACAAATTAATATGAGAAGAGATAAGAAACTCATGGTCCTCTCAATGGATGCAGAAAAATCATTTGACAAAATACATCATCTGTTCCTGATTAAAATGCTTCAAAGTATAGGGATAGAGGGACCTCTCCTGAACTTCATCAAATCTATCTATGAAAGACGCACAGCAAATATCATCACCAATGGGAGAAAGCTTGCAGCCTTCCCGTTGAGATCAGGAACACAATAAGGAGGCCCACTCTCACCAATCTTGTTCAACATAGTGTTAAAAGTCCTAGCAATAGCAATAAGACAAGAAAGAGAAATTAAAAAATTGAAAAATTCATAATACACCAGCTGTCTCTACATCTTCAAGAACTGGAGAATCACAAACGAATCAAACCAACTCCACACATAAGAATGGAAATAATCAAGATTAGACCTGACATCAATGAGGTGGAAGCCAGTGATTCATTACAATATATCAATGAAAATAGAAGCTGTTTGGTTTTTTTTTTTGAAAGAATCAAAAGATCGATAAACCATTGCCCACACTAATCCAAAAGAAAAGAGAGAAAGTCCAATTTCATAAAATTATGAATTAAAAGGGAGAGATCACAATTAACACCAGGGAAGTAGAAACAATCATCAGATGTTATTATCAAGAGTTATATGCCAATAAGCTTAGCAACCTAGATGAAATGGATGCATTCCTGGAAAACTATAAACTCCCAATTTTGAACCAGGAAGAAATTGAAAACCTGATTAAACTGATATCAAGTAATGGGATTGAAGCAGGGACCAAAAAAGTCCCAAAAAACAATTCCCAAGGCCTGATGGATTCCCTGGAGAATTATAGCAAACTTTCAAAGAAGAAATAACACCTATTGTCCTGAAGCTGTTTCAAAAAATTGAAGCAGAAGGAAAACTTTCAGACTCTTTCTGCAAAGCCAGCATTACCCTGATGTCCAAACCAGGCGAAGATCCTACCAAAAAGGAGAATTTCAGACCAATTCATTGATGAATATGGATGCTAATGTTCTCAACAAGATCCTGGCAAACTTTATCCAACAATGCATTAAAATGATTATCCACCATGACCAGGAGGGATTCATCCCTGAGCTATAGGGATGAGTCAACATTCGCAAATCAATCAATGTGATAGAACAAATCAGTAATAGAAGAGAGAGAAACCACATGGTCCTCTCAATTGATGCAGAAAAAGCATTTGACAAAATCCATCATCCGTTCCTGATTTTTAAAAAAAATCAAATTATAGGAAAAGAGGGAATATTCCTGAACATTATCTAATCTATCTATGAAAGACCCACAGCAAATATCATGCTCAATGAGAAAAACTTGCAGCCTTCCCGTTGAGATCAGGAACATGACATGGATGTCCATTCTCACCACTCTTGTTCAACATTGTATTAGAATTAAGCAACAGCAATAAGACACAAAGAGAAATAAATGATATCCCAATTGGCAATGAAGAAGTCAAAGTCTCTCTCTCTTCACAGATGACATGATTCTTTATATGGAAAACCCAAAAGACTCCACCCTCTAACTATTAGAAATCATCCAGAATACAGCACAACCAAGAAACTGCACTCTTGGAATTACAGAAGATTCATGAAATAGAAGAAGACACAAAAAGTTTGAAGACCATTCAATGCTCTTGGATCAGAAGACTACACATTGTTAAAATGTCTATACTACCTCTAGCATTCTATACTTTTAATGCGACTCTGATCAAAATTCCACCAGTAATTTTCAAAGAGCTGGAGAAAATAATCTTCAATTTTTTATGGTTCAGAATAGACCCAGAATCGCTATGGAAATCTTGAAAAACAAATGTAAAACTGGGGGCATTGCGTTACCTGATCTCAAGCATTACTACAAAGCTGTGAACACCAAGACAACATGGTCCTGGCATATAAACAGACACATATACCCGTGGAACTGAGTAGGGATTGCAGATATGGACCCTCAACTTTATGGTCAAATAATCTTCGACAAAGCAGGAAAAAAATATGCAGTGGAAAAGTCTTTTCAATAAATGACCCTGGAACAACTGGGCAGCTCTATGTAGAACAATGAAATTCGAGCATTCTCTTACACCTTACGCAAAGATAAACTCAAAATGGAAAAAAGACCTCAACGTGCGACAGGAATCCATCAGAAACCTAGAGGAAAGCATATGCAGTAACCTAGTTGATATCAACAACAGCAACATCTTTCAAGATATGTCTCCAATGACAAAGGAAACAAAAGCGAAAATGAACTTTTGGGACTTCATCAAGATAAAAAGCTTCTGCACAGGCAAATGAAACAGTGAACAAAACAAAGAGGCAACTCATGGAATGGGAGAAGATATTTGCAAATGACAGTACAGACAAAAGATATCCAGAATCTATAAAGAACTCAGAGTCAACACACACAAACAGACGATCATATCAATAAATGGGCAGTAGATTTGAACAAACACTTCTCCAATGAAACAAATGGCTATCAGACACACCAAAAAATGTTCATCATCACTAGCTCTCAGGGAGATTCAAATTAAAACCACACTGATATATCACCTTATACGCTAGAATGGCAAAAATTGGCAAGACAGGAAACAATATGTGTTGGAAAGGATGTGGAGAAAGGGGAACCCTCTTACACTATTGGTGGGAATGGATGTTGATGCAAACACTTTGGAAAACAGTGTGGATATTCCTCAAAAAATTAAATATAGAGCTTTCCTATGACCCTGCAATTGCACTACTGGGTATTTACCCCAGAGATACAGATGTAGTAAAAAGAAGGGCCATCTGTACCCCAATGCTTATAGCAGCAATGGACATGGTCGCCAAACTGTGGAAAGAACCAAAATGCCCTTCAACGGACGAATGGATAAGGAAAATGTGGTCCATAAACACTATGGAGTATTATGCCTCCATCAGAAAGGATGAATACCTAACTTTTGTAGGAACATGGACGGGACTGGAAGAGATTATGCTGAGTGAAATAAGTCAAGCAGAGAGAGTCATTTATCGAAAGGTTTCACTTATTTGTGGAGTATAACAAATAACAAGGAGGACATGGGGAGTTAGGGAGGAGAAGGGAGTTGGGGGAAATTGGAAGGGGAGGTAAACCATGAGAGACTACTGAAGTAGGGGGGGGTGGGAGGTTGGGGTACCAAGTGGTAGGTATTATAGAGGGCACGGATTGCATGGAGCACTGGGTGTGGTGAACAAATAATGAATACTGTTATGTTGAAAATAAATAAATTTAATTAAAAATTGTCATAAACATGGAAACATTCAGAAAATAAATAAGGATGTAAATCCATTGTCAAAAAGAAAAAAAAAAGAAAAGCAACTGACAAAAATATAGATTTTTAAAATCTTTTAAGGAGTTATTAAAGTATTTACAAATAAACGTTCCTTCTTTGTAGAATAAAAAAAAAGAATTAATTCTTGCTTATGCCTGGGTAAGATTTTGTGGTGCTTTAAGAGGACAGTGAGATTGTAGTGGTGTATGGAAACCCCAGGCTTGTCTTCATCCAGGAACACAACTGGAATATTACCCCATCAAGTGCAACATGTTGGAAATGGACCTGAAGCCTACAAAGCAAACTCCAGAACAAAAGAAAACAGAAGTCTCAGAGACTTTTGGAAAAGCCTGGAGACATGGTTTAGGGACACTTTGGGGGTTAGTGCTTCAGAGGGCAGGGAGACAATGCAAATCACAAATGCACAGGAGAGCAGAACGCACTGGGAACCCACAGGAGCATGTTTGCCAATGCCAGTGGCTGTGACCTGGAGAGGTTCTGAATGGCAAGAGTTCTTGACAAAGAAGGGTCTTGTGTCCGGATTTTTCAGATCATCAGACTTGGCAGACATCTACCTGAGGGAACACTGTGATCTACCTGAGGGAACACTGTGTTTCTCCTGGAGAGGACACCAACAAGCAATCAGGTGCAGACAGCCTTAAAACCATGATTAGACAGAACCCCAGGAGACACAGTAGGAAGATGATGTGTTGTGGCAGTGAATCCGTGAGAGGCAGTGTTCGTGGAGATGACTCGATGGGGGCGCAAGAAATTTTGGGCTCTCGCACCAGTAGCATCAACACGGACCTACAGTCCAAAGATAGGATGGTGAGACATTACCTGCCAAATCTGCAAACACCAAGTCCTGACACTGAATCACTGGGTGTACTGCCATCCTCAGTCCAAAATGCTTTGGCACAGGAGAACAGAGTCTTTTGTAGGGGACTAGAAGAATGCACTGTCCACATGCTTTCACCTCATCACAGCATTCTACAGGCCTTTATTTTGTTGAGTTGGTTGAAAGACTCCTTTCACAGGCACAACAGAGCCCACCAAGCTAAACCTCACCATATTCAGCCCAGACACTAAACACTCCAAATGGTAAGCAAGGAGAACCTTGGCATCTGTCTGGCCTTAAGGACAGGATACAGGCACAACACAACAACAGAGGGCATGCATGCCACACACATCTGAGACTACCTCAAGGGCCAGCCCTTCGACACACTATGATCTCGTCATTCTAAAGAATTACATCTCAGAGTATAAAACACAATGGGATTTTCGAATAAAGAGAAGAAGACAGAAACCTGGATCCAATGCAAAGATGGAAGAATCATTGGACGCCGAGGAAAAAGAATAAGAAATGATCGTGAACAGGCAATCAAGTGAAAAGTCTACATGGAACACGCCCGAAGGAAGACTGAAAGCAACAGCCAGGATATTCACTATACATCAGAAAGACACAGAAAACATCAAGGGAGTCTCAAACAACAGAGAGAAAAGTGATTAAAATAATAAAATAAGGAGTCCCTGATGAAAAGATTTGAGGCAAACTGGATGCAAAGGCCAGGATGCTGGCAGTAGTAGAGGATCAAATTTGTGATCTGGAAGACAAATACTGGAGAATAAGGAAGCAAATCCAGAGAGAGAAGAAAGAATGATGGAACATGACAATGAGCTCATGGAAGTCATCGACCACAAGGAATGGAAAGAGGTGACTATTGTAGGAGAACTAGAAATGAGAGAAAAAAGAGTGCTGAACATATCTTCGAAAAATCAGAGCTGAAAATGTCCCTCATCTGGGAGCAGAAACAGAGATCCAGATTCAGAGGCACAGAGGTATCCTTTCTACATCAACAGAAGCAGTGGAACACAAGACACTGTCATTCCCCCTGCAAAAGTTAGCAAGGGAGGAATATTCTTTAACCAAATATGCTCAGGAGAGTAGTTTGTCCATAGTCATAGTGTTGTGCCTGTTTCCTGTCCTTGAGGCCATAGTTTGTCCAAGTCACTGACTTCAAGACAACAATATATACCAGCTCTCGAAGCAGATCATATAGAGCAAGCAACACCAGCCCAAGCCAAAATCCGTATTCCCTGAATTTCTGAGCAATGACAGAGCAGTGGTTCTTTTCTAGAACCGGGACATATTAAGAAGACAACGATTGGGTCCTGTAGTATGTCCATCAGTACAGAAGCAGGCTTCAACTCAACTCATGATCCCAGGGTCATGCATTGACTCTAGTCTTAGGTTCCCTGTTCAGGGGCAAGTCTGCTTCTCCCTCCCCAGCTCCATTCCCTGATTGTGATCTCCCAGTCTCTCAAATACGTGCATGTCCATATTTTGCCAAAAAACAAAAGCAAAACAGTGTACAAGAGTTAACACGGGCCAGAGGATGGTTTATTTATTTTGGATTTAGGTCCCTATGGAATGCAGTCAGGTACAGAGAACCTCCCACAATCCTGAAATGCCAGGCCGTAGCTCTGAACTCCCTTGTTGATTCTGCTCTTCTTTGTGTTCCTGTATCTCCACACCAACCTGTAGCATCTGCTGTCTGTCCTGTAGTGGCTCCTTTTTGTCACATTGTTCATCCCCTGGATTCCATTAGAACATGCCCATCATCTGCATGAGGCATGGTTTGGTTATCTTATGAAAGCATTGGGGGATGGTCATGAGACGGTTAAGGCAGGCTCGTGTTGCCACATCTCCATTAAGTTCCTCAGAGGGTAGCTGCACTATCCTGTGGAAATGCTCAAGGTTCTGCAACATTCGAATCATCTTCTTTGTGTCCTTTTGGAGATACATGTTGTCATCCTGAAACGGGCATGAAAGTCTTTCAGATGGTTTTTACTTGGGCTATGGTTCTCTTCCAACAAGCTCCATGCTTGCTCCTGTGCACTCCAAGTACATGAGTCCATAGAAGACCTCACGTTATTGGGTGTAGTGTCTGCCTTTGGTGCTTGATCGCTTTTGAAGATTGGGAGGCCATTTAGGCAGTGTCTGAAGACACAATGTTTATCCGTGTCCTCGCTGTTGAAGACTCCAGACATGTATTTGGCATGGTTCCGGGTGTTCTCTGGAATCTTTCCTTGGCATTGATCCTTGGCAACTTCCTGGTCAGAAGCGCCCTGATTGGTTGGGATGACCATAGACATGTGTGGGGTGTTGAGTTCCTCCCCTGAGTCATTGATTGACACCTGATTCTTTCTTTACCAATCTTGGGTAAGATGCAATGATGGATTCCTGCCTCTCCAGAGTCCAGAGGACGGTTCTGACAGTCACTACCAAAGACTATGAACTTGGCCATTGAAAGGGTGACACGGTATCACTTCCCAACTGCCCTGGTGAGAGACCCAGGTGGTTTCATCAGTTTGGGAGGGCTTGGGATGCTCTTGGCCAACCCATGACTACTTGATCCAGACAAGAGTATTGATCAGGCATGGGTTGAGGAGGAGTGATTTCTATGACCTCAAACTTTGGTGACATCACAGAAGTTGACTTCACTGAAACAGCAGTCCCTCTTTCATGACCTTCGAGTCCTATGGATTTAGGTACTAAGCCCCAAGAAGGAAATAAAAAGAGCCCTCTGAGATTGATCAAGAACTCAGGTTGTCTTGTGTGTTAATGTCCCACTTCCCAGTCTCTCTGTCAAATATGTGCATGTCCATATTTGGCCAAAAAACAAAAACAAACAAACAAATAAAACCCCTTTCTAGACAAAGAGGAAAGAAAATGAAGTTCAGTATATTGTTCTTTAGGCAGCATTTCTCCAAAGACAGCAAGGTTTTCCTATTTCCTCTGCAATTTCTAGAGATCTCAAGAAACAGTGAGGTCTCTTGGGTATCATCACCTCTCTGTGGAGTTTGTCATCCTGTGGGTGAGAGAGTCCTTTTCCAGTCCTTTTCTTTATAGGTCAGGGAATACTAAGGGACAGGAAGTCCCTTTTCAAGTTAAAATGTTAGGGTATGGATGTATTGTGCTTTCTGTGTCCTCATCTCCTAGTGTTCTGAAACACGAGTCATAAGGGATTAGGGCTCTGTTACCTGGTTTTACCTTATACACCTTTGAAAACTCTTCAAGGAAAGTGACATTCTCCATGATAGCTAACCCTTAAGGAAGATCCCTGGACAGCACTCCTTGTCATCTTTAGTTAACTATATCTGCAGTTGTATAGATTATAGACATGTTGACCAAGTCTCTTTAATTGGAGTAAAGGAACGATTTATATTTATGCCCCGCAAGATACAATGGTGAAGAACTGTGGATTGAGCCACAATGCCCTTGCAAAGACTCTTGGGTAAAGAAGGTGTGGTCCATCTTGGCAAAAGAGAATTCCTCAGCGTCAGGGAGGATGAAACACTAGTTCTTGCATTGACATGGATGTCACAGGACTGGGTGAAGCGAAATGAAAAAAGAAAGCAGACAAAGGGAAATATTATATTTATTCTCTCATATGTGCCCCAAGAACCTGAGTTCTTGATCAATCTCAGAGGGCTCTTTTTCTTTCCTTCTTGGGACTTAGTACCCAAGAGGAATACCATGCACCTTAGTAGAAAGAAGGGAAAACTGAAGGGGAAGAAGTCAGAGAAGGAGACAAACCAGAAGTGACTCAGGACTCTGAGGAACCAAGCTGAGGGTTACAGAAAAGAGAGACATGCAGGGAATGAGGGAACTGGCTAATGGATTTTGAGGAGTTGTGGCATATCTTAGGAGGAGCACTAGGTCATATATGGAACTGAAGCATCCGTGAATTCTCTGCCAAAAATGGATGATGGATGATAGGCCTACTTCCTCAAAATAACAAAAAAATGTATATAACAAACTGGCCCTTTGCAAAGCAGGTGAAGACAGAGAGAAAAAATGAATTAATTATATTTTTATTATCTTTACTTATTAAAAAGGCATGGAATATGTTACCTATAATATTCTTATCTGAATTGGGTCTTTATACTTGGAAATTAGAGTCTACCCGCCTCCTCCATTTCTGGAATCGATGAGAAGAAACAACATTGCCTTCATTTAATGTCTAGAAGAGTTGACGAGGAAAATGATTTGGACCTGACCTTCTGTTGCTGGGAGGTGTTTGATTACTGCTTCAAACGCTTTTGTCACTATTAGAGTGCTCAGATTTTGTAGGGTTTCTGACCTAATCTTGGGAGTTGATATGTGTTGGAATTTATCCTTTTCTCACAGTTCTTGGATTTGCTGACATAATTGTGTAGAGGGGTCTTTTAGGTTATTTATTTATTTTTTTATAAATTGTCATGTGGTCTCATACTTTCAGCTATATTTTTGTCTCCCATTTAATCCAGGTAATGGCTCTTCCTGTTTGTTAAAGTTTTCAAAACTGACGTGTGAGTTCTCCTGAATTTTTCCTATTGGGTTGTCCGTATTTCTTTTATTTCAATGTTGATTGAAATAAATCTCCTTTTTTCTTTTCACTTTGGAGTTCGTTTCATCTTTTTCTAGTTCCTTATGCCTTCGTTTAGGTTGCTTTTTTAAAAAATCTTTAATTTATTTTCAGCATAACAGTATTCATTGTTTTTCAGTGTTTTTAATTTTTGGATATGAACACATATAGCCTTATATTCTTCCTCCATAAAATGTTTGGGCATCATCCTATAAGGTATTTTTTTTTAACTTTTCTTTATTCAAGGTACTTTCTGATTTTCTTTTTGATTGCCCTTAATGCTTTCTAGTTCCGTATTGTGTGATTTTCCTTTTGATTGCCCTTAATGTTTTCTAGTTCCGTATTGTGTTGTTTTCCACCTTAGTGTCTGGCTGTGTTTCCCATTCATAAGTGATTTTTTTCCACGTTCATATCATCGTGTTCATAATAGGATTTGAATTCTCTTCTATTAATTGCGACTGGATTTGGACTCCAGCAAAGGATCTTTGATAGCCAATGTTAGGTCTGCCCTTGGGAAGAACTTCTCTTATGGTCCTCAGAGACACAATCTTATGCATGTTTCCCCAATGCTCAGGTGGTCTAGAGAGCCCATGATGATGTGTTTTATTCCTTACCACCTTTCCCTCTGGACTCTCTCCTGTGCTGCAAGTGGATATTGTAGTATCCGACAATATTGGAATATGGTCCCCATCTCCTTTCCTTTCTGTTAATATGCTTCCAACACTTAGATACACCCACATTGGTGGTGTGTATGTTGACAATTCTGCCTGGTTTCTGATATTTGATGCTGAATTAAATCAAAACTTCCTCCTGTAATCTTTTGTATCTTGATGACATAAAATCTCTCTATATGCCATAGGTACCATCACTTTATCTTTCTTCTCCTTACCATTTGCATAACCTATGTCTTCCCAATGCCTGACTTTCAAGCTATGTGTATCTTTATAGTTGAAGGAAATCTCATATGGCCAACATAAGGTCAAGCTTGTTTTGTTTTTGTTGTTTTCTTGCTGACTTTTGTTGTCTTTTTTTCGTTTTTATTTTTTTTAATTTTCATTTTTTCAATAATCGCTTTATAGGGATAGGATAATTTAGTCCTGAATATGTTGATTATTGATAGGCAAGGAGTTTACTTTCTCATTTTGGTTGGCTTCTGACTTGGATTCTCTTTGCCTTTCCCCTTTATAGTATTTTCATTGGGTATGCTTCATTTAGTGGGATTCCTCACTACCTCCAGATCTTTTGGGTGTATTTTCTGTGTGTGTGTGTGTGTGTTCACTCTGTGTTTAACATAATCCTTAATTCTTTTTTTTTTTTGCTTTTAATTTATTTTCACCATAACAATATTTATTCTTTTTGCACCTCACCCCATGTTCCATGAATCCATGCTTCTTTCATACCCACCACCTGGTTCCCCCAATCACCCAAATCCCAGCTCTTAAAAATTCTCAGATTGTTTTTCAGAGTCCATAATCTCTCATGGTTTACAGCCCCTTCGAATTTCCCTCAAATCCCTTCACCTCTCCATCTCCCCTTGTCTACCATATGGTTTGTTATGCTCCACAAATAAGTGAAACCATATGATAATTGACTCTCTCTGCTTGAATTATTTCACTCAGTATAATCTCCTCCAGTCCTGTCCATGTAGCTACAAAAGTTGGGTATTCGTCCTTTCTGATGGAAGCATAATACTCCATAGTGTATATGGACCACATCTTCCTTATCCATTCATCTGTTGAAGGGCATCTTAGTTCTTTCCACAGTTTGGCGAATTTGGCCATTGCTACTATAAACATTGAGGTACAGATGGCCCTTCTTTTCACTACATCTGTATTTTTGGGGTTAATACACTTTAGTGCAACAGCAGGGTCATAGGGAAGCTCTATTTTTAATTTCTTGAGGAATCTCGACACTGTTCTCCAAAGTGGTTGTACCAACTTGCATTCCCACCAACAGTGTAAGAGGGTTCCCATTTCTCCACATCCTCTCTCACATATGTTGTTTCCTGTCTTGTTAATTTTGGCCATTCTAGTTTGTAAGGTGATATATCAATGTGGTTTTTAATTGGAATCTCCCTGATGTCTAGTGATGATAAACATTTTTTCATGTATCTGATAGCCATTTGTATGTCTTCATTGGAGAAGCGTCTGTTCATATCATTTGCCCATTTTTAAAATATGATTGTCTCTTTGTGTGTTTTAGTTTGAGGAGATCTTTATAGATCCTGGATATGAATTTTTTGTCTGTACTGTCATTTTCAAATATCTTCTCCAATTTCGTGGGTTGCCTCTTTGTTTTCTTGACTATTTCCTTCGCTATGCAGAAGTTTTTGATCTTGATGAAGTCCCCAAAAGTTCATGTTCACTTTTGTTTCTTTTGCCTTTGGAGATATATTTTGAAAGAATTTGCTGTGGCTGATATCGAAGAGGTTACTGCTATGTTCTCCTCTATGATTCTGATGGATTCCTGTCTCACATTGAGATCTTTTATCCATTTTGAGTTTATCTATGTATAAGGTGTAGGAGATTGCTCGAGTTTCATTCTTCTGCATATAGCTGTCCAGTATTGCCAGCACCATATATTGAAGAGACTTTTTTTCCCACTGTATATTTTTTCCTGTGTTGTCAAGGATTATTTGACCATAGAGTTGA
Organism: Mustela lutreola; assembly: GCF_030435805.1. NCBI lineage: Eukaryota > Metazoa > Chordata > Mammalia > Carnivora > Mustelidae > Mustela > Mustela lutreola. The sequence goes on from NC_081309.1 coordinate 3,174,976, forward strand.
GAGTTCATATATGCGATCTCTTCTCTGTTCTACTGGTCTATGTGTCTGTTTTTATGTCTTTGAAGAATACCAATGGAATTTTGATCGGAATGGCATTAAAAGGATAGATTGCTCTAGGCGATATAGACATTTTAACAATGTTTATTCTTCCGACCCAAGAGCATCGTCTTGGAATGTTCTTCCATCTTTTTGTCTCTTCTTCAATTTCTTTCATGAGTGTTCTATAGTTCCTTGAGAACAGATCCTTTACCTCTTTGGTTAGGTTTATTCCCAGGTATCTTATGGTTCTTGATGCTATAGTAAATGGAATCGATTCCCTAATTTTCCTTTCTGTATTTTCATTGTTAGTGTATAAGAAAGCCACTGATTTCTGTACATTGACTTTGTATTCTGCCATGTTGCTGAAATGCTGTATGAGTTCTAGAAGTTTGGGGGTGGAAACTTTTGCGTTTTTAATATCAGAATCATGTCATATGTGAAGAGAAAGAGTTTGACTTTTTTATTTCCAATTTGGATACCTTTTATTTCTCTTTGTTGTCTGCTTGCTGTTGCTAGGACTTCTCATGCTATGTTGAACAAGAGTGGTGAGCATGGGCATCATTAATATGTTCCTGATCTCAATGGTAAGGCTGCAAGCTTTTAACATTGAGGATGATATTTGCTGTGGGTCTTTCATAGATAGATTTGATGAAGTTCAGAAATGTTCCCTCTATCCCTATACTTTGAAGCGTTTCAATCAGGAATGAATGCTGTATTTTGTCAAAAGCTTTTTCTTCATCAGTTGAGAGGGCCATGTGGTTCTTCCCTTTTCTTTATTAATTAGTTCTATCACATTGATTGATTTGCAAATGTCGAACCATCCTTGTAGCCAAGGGATGAATCCCACCTCGTCATGGTGGATAATCTTTTTAATGTGATGTTGGATCCTGTTTGCTAGGATTTTGTTGAAAATCTTAGCATCCATATTCATTAGTGATATTGGTCTGAAATTATTTTTTTTGTTAGGATTTTTGCTGGTATAGGGATTAGGGTAATGCTGGCTTCGTAGAAAGTTTGGAAGTATTCCTTCTGCTTCAATTTTTTGAAACAGCTTCAGGAGAATAGGTGTTATTTCTTCTTTGAAAGTTTGGTAGAATTCGCCAGGGAATCCGTCAGGTCCTGGGATTTTGTTTTTTGGGAGGTTATTGATCACTGCTTTAATATTGTTACTATATATCAGTCTATTCATGTTTTTAATTTGTTCCTGGTTCAAATTTGGGAGTGTATTATTTTAGAGGAATGCATCCATTTCATGTAGGTTGCTTAGCTTATTGGTATGTAACTATTGCTAATAACTTCTGATGATGGTTTCTACTTCTTTGGTGTTAGTTGTGTTCTATCCCTTTTCATTCATATATTATTAATTTGGGCTTTCTCTCTTTTATTCTGGATTAGTGTGGCCAATGGTTTATTGATCTAATCTATTCTTTCAAAAAACCAGCTTCTAGTTTCATTGATAGGTTCTACTGTATCTCTTATTTCTACCTCATTGATCTCTGCTCTTATTTTGATTAATTACCTTCTTATGTGTGAATTAGGTTTGATTTGTTGTTGATTCTCCAGTTCCTTAATGTGTAGAAACATCTGGTGTATTCTGGATTTTTCCCTTTTTTTGAGGGAGTCTTAGATGGCTATGTATTTCCCCCTTAGGACAACCTTTGCTGTATCCCATACACTTTTGGATCGAAGTGTCTTCATTCTCATTGGTTTCCATGTTCTTCTTTGGTCTCCGAGTTGATCCAAGTATTCTTAAACAAGGTGGTTTTAGCTTCCAGGTTTTTGCATTACTTCTGAACTTTTCCTTGTGATTGAGCTCCAGTTTCTAAGCATTGTTGTCTCAGAACATGCAGGGAATAATTTCAGTCTTTTGGAATTGGTTGAGTCCTGATTTGTGACCCAGAATGTGGTCTATTCTTCAGACGATTCCATGTGCATTTCAGAAAAATGTATTCTGTTGTTTTAGCGTGGAATGTACTCTATATATTTATCAGGTCTATCTGGTCCAATGTGTCATTCATTGCTCTTGTTTCTTTATTTATTTTCTGCTTGGATGATCTCTCTAATTTTGAGAGAGGTGTGGTAAGATCTAATATTTATGTATTCATATCAATATGACTCTTTATCTTGATTAACAGTTTCCTTATGTAATTGGCTTCTCCCATACTGGGGGCATAGATATTTACAATTGTTATATCATCTAGGTCGATAGTCCCTTTAAGAATTATGTGGTGGGGGAGGAGTCAAGATGGCGGAGAAGTAGCAAGCTGAGACTGCTTCAGCTAGCCGGAGATCAGCTAGATAGCTTATCTAAAGATTGCAAACACCTGAAAATCCATCGGCAGATCGAAGAGAAGAAGAACAGCAATTCTGGAAACAGAAAAACAACCACTTTCTGAAAGTTAGGACCGGCGGAGAAGTGAATCCAAAGCGACGGGAAGATAGACCCCGGGGGGAGGGGCCGGCTCCCGGCAAGCAGCGGAGCAACCATGCACAAAATCAGGACTTTTAAAAGTCTGTTCCGCTGAGGGACATCGCTCCAGAGGCTAAACCGGGGTGAAGCCCACGCGGGGTCAGCGTGGCCTCAGGTCCCGCAGGGTCACAGAAGGATCAGGGGTGTCTGAGTGTCGCAGAGCATGCGGGTATTGGAACGGGAAAGCCAGCTACAGAGACAGAGCCGACAGTGAGCTCACAGCTCCGTGTTACCTTGAACCTGTCGCAGGCTCGGTGAGCTCGGAGCGCGGCCGGAGGTCAGGCAGACGGGAGTAACTGGGCGCTGTTCTCTGAGGGCGCACTGAGGAGTGGGGCCCTGGGCACTCAGCTCCTCCAGGCCTGAGACCAGGAGGCTGCCGTTTGTATTCCCGTCCTCCGGAACTCTACGGAAAGCGCTCAGGGAACAAAAGCTCCTGAAAGCAAACCCGAGCAGATTACTCACCCCGGCCCCGGTAAGGGCGGTGTAATTCCGCCTGGGGCAAAGACACTTGAGAATCACTACAACAGGCCCCTCCCCCAGAAGATCAACAAGAAATCCAGCCGAGACCAAGTTCACCTACCAAGGAGTGCGGTTTCAATACCAAGGAGAGCAGCAGAATTCCAGAGGAGGAGAAAGCCAAGCACAGAACTCATGGCTTTTTTCCTGTGATTTTTCTTAGTCTTGCAGTTAATTTAATTTTTTCTTTTTCATTTTTTTTTCTCGCCTTCGGGTAAATTTTTTTTTTAACTGTTACCTTTTTCTTTTTTAACGATTTTTTACTAGTTTATCTAATATATATATTTTTTCTTTTTTACATTTTTCTTAGGTGTTTTCTTTTTTAAAAAAATTATTTTCTTTTTTTTTCTTTTCTTTTTGTTTTTTTTTCTTTCTTCCTTTTTGAACCTCTTTTTATCCCCTTTCTCCCCACTCACTATTTTGGATCTCTTCTAATTTGGTTAAAGCATATTTTCCTGGGGTTGTTGCCACCCTTTTAGTATTTTACTTGCCCCTTCATTTACTCTTATCTGGACAAAATGACAAGACGGAAAAATTCAACACAAAAAAAAGAACAAGAGGCAGTACCGAAGGCTAGGGACCTAATCAATACAGACATCGGTAATATGTCAGATCTAGAGTTCAGAATGACAATTCTCAAGGTTCTAGCCGGGCTCGAAAAAGGCATGGAAGATATTAGAGAAACCTCTCGAAAGATATAAAAGCCCTTTCTGGAGAAATAAAAGAACTAAAATCTAACCAAGGTGAAATAAAAAGCTATTAATGAGATTCAATCAAAAATGGAGGCTCTAACTGCTAGGATAAATGAGGCAGAAGAAAGAATTAGTGATATAGAAGACCAAATGACAGAGAATAAAGAAGCTGAGCAAAAGAGGGACAAACAGCTACTGGACCACGAGGGGAGAATTCGAGAGATAAGTGACACCATAAGACGAAACAACATTAGAATAATTGGGATTCCAGAAGGAGAAGAAAGTGAGAGGGGAGCAGAAGGTATACTGGAGAGAATTATTGGGGAGAATTTCCCCAATATGGCAAAGGGAACGAACATCAAAATTCAGGAGGTTCAGAGAACGCCCCTCAAAATCAATAAGAATAGGCCCACACCCCGTCACCTAATAGTAAAATTTACAAGTCTCAATGACAAAGAGAAAATCCTGAAAGCAGCCCGGGAAAAGAAGTTTGTAACATACAATGGTAAAAATATTAGATTGGCAGCTGACTTATCCACAGAGACCTGGCAGGCCAGAAAGAGCTGGCATGATATTTTCAGAGCACTAAACGAGAAAAACATGCAGCCAAGAATACTATATCCAGCTAGGCTATCATTGAAAATAGAAGGAGAGATTAAAAGCTTCCAGGACAAACAACAACTGAAAAAATTTACAAATACCAAACCAGCTCTACAGGAAATATTGAAAGGGGTCCTCTAAGCAAAGAGAGAGCCTACAAGTGGTAGATCAGAAAGGAACAGAGACCATATACAGTAACAGTCACCTTACAGGCAATACAATGGCACTAAATTCATATCTCTCAATAGTTACTCTGAATGTGAATGGGCTAAATGCCCCTGTCAAAAGACACAGGGTATCAGAATGGATAAAAAAACAAAACCCATCTATATGTTGCCTCCAAGAAACACATTTTAAGCCCGAAGACACTTCTAGATTTAAAATGAGGGGGTGGAAAAGAATTTACCATGCTAATGGACATCAGAAGAAAGCAGGAGTGGCAATCCTTATATCAGATCAATTAGATTTTAAGCCAAAGACTATAATAAGAGATGAGGAAGGACACTATATCATACTCAAAGGGTCTGTCCAACAAGAAGATTTAACAATTTTAAATATCTATGCCCCCAATGTGGGAGCAGCCAACTATATAAACCAATTAATAACAAAATCAAAGAAACACATCAACGATAATACAATAATAGTAGGGGACTTTAACACTCCCCTCACTGAAATGGACAGGTCATTCAAGCAAAAGATCAGCAAGGAAATAAAGGCCTTAAATGACACACAGGACCAGATGGGCATCACAGATATATTCAGAATATTTCATCCCAAAGCAACAGAATACACATTCTTCTCTAGTGCACATGGAACATTCTCCAGAATAGATCACATCCTCGGTCCTAAATCAGGACTCAACCGGTATCAAAAGATTGGGATCATTCCCTGCATATTTTCAGACCACAATGCTCTAAGGCTAGAACTCAACCACAAAAGGAAGTTTGGAAAGAACCCAAATACATGGAGACTAAACAGTATCCTTCTAAAGAATGAATAGGTCAACCGGGAAGTTAAAGAAGAATTGAAAAAAATCATGGAAACAAATGATAATGAAAATACAACGGTTCAAAATCTGTGGGACACAACAAAGGCAGTCCTGAGAGGAAAATATATAGCGGTACAAGCCTTTCTCAAGAAACAAGAAAAGTCTCAGGTACACAACCTAACCCTACACCTAAAGGAGCTGGAGAAAGAACAAGAAAGAAACCCTAAGCCCAGCAGGAGAAGAGAAATCATAAAGATCAGAGCAGAAATCAATGAAATAGAAACCAAAAAAACAATAGAACAAATCAACGAAAGTAGGAGCTGGTTCTTTGAAAGAATTAACAAAATTGATAAACCCCTGGCCCGACTTCTCAAAAAGAAAATAGAAAGGACCCAAATAAATAAAATCATGAATGAAAGAGGAGAGATCACAACTAACACCAAAGAAATACAAACTATTATAAGAACATACTATGAGCAACTCTACGGCAATAAATTTGACAATCTGGCAGAAATGGATGCATTCCTAGAAACATATAAACTACCACAACTGAGCCAGGAAGAAATAGAAAGCCTGAACAGACCCATAACCAGTAAGGAGATTGAAACAGTCATTAAAAATCTCCAAACAAACAAAAGCCCAGGGCCAGACGGCTTCCCGGGGGAATTCTACCAAACATTTAAAGAAGAACTAATTCCTATTCTCCTGAAACTGTTCCAAAAAATAGAAATGGAAGGAAAACTTCCAAACTCATTTTATGAGGCCAGCATCACCTTGATCCCCAAACCAGACAAGGATCCCACCAAAAAAGAGAGCTATAGACCAATATCCTTGATGAACACAGATGCGAAAATACTCAACAAAATACTAGCCAATAGGATTCAACAGTACATTAAAAGGATTATTCACCACGACCAAGTGGGATTTATTCCAGGGCTGCAAGGTTGGTTCAACATCCGCAAATCAATCAATGTGATACAACACATCAATAAAAGAAAGAACAAGAACCATATGATACTCTCAATAGATGCTGAAAAAGCATTTGACAAAGTACAACATCCCTTCCTGATAGAGAGCACATACCTCAATATCATCAAAGCCATCTACGAAAAACCCACCGCAAATATCATTCTCAATGGAGAAAAACTGAAAGCTTTTCCGCTAAGGTCAGGAACACGGCAGGGATGTCCATTATCACCACTGCTATTCAACATCGTACTAGAGGTCCTAGCCTCAGCAATCAGACAACAAAAGGAAATTAAAGGCATCCAAATCGGCAAGGAAGAAGTCAAATTATCACTCTTCGCAGATGATATGATACTATATGTGGAAAACCCAAAAGACTCCACTCCAAAACTGCTAGAACTTATACAGGAATTCAGTAAAGTGTCAGGATATAAAATCAATGCACAGAAATCAGTTGCATTTCTCTACACCAACAGCAAGACAGAAGAAAGAGATATTAAGGAGTCAATCCCATTTACAATTGCATCCCAAACCATAAGATACCTAGGAATAAACATAACCAAAGAGACACAGAATCTATACTCAGAAAACTATAAAGTACTCATGAAAGAAATTGAGGAAGACACAAAGAAATGGAAAAATGTTCCATGCTCCTGGATTGGAAGAATAAATATTGTGAAAATGTCTATGCTACCTAAAGCAATCTACACATTTAATGCAATTCCTATCAAAGTACCATCCATCTTTTTCAAAGAAATGGAACAAATAATGCTAAAATTTATATGGAACCAGAAAAGACCTCGAATAGCCAAAGGGATATTGAAAAAGAAAGCCAACATTGGTGGCATCACAATTCCAGACTTCAAGCTCTATTACAAAGCTGTCATCATCAAGACAGCATGGTACTGGCACAAAAACAGACACATAGATCAATGGAACAGAATAGAGAGCCCAGAAATAGACCCTCAAATCTATGGTCAACTAATCTTCGACAAAGCAGGAAAGAATGTCCAATGGAAAAAAGACAGCCTTTTCAATAAATGGTGCCTGGAAAATTGGACAGCCACATGCAGAAAAATGAAATTGGACCATTTCCTTACACCACACACAAAAATAGACTCAAAATGGATGAAGGACCTCAATGTACGAAAGGAATCCATCAAAATCCTTGAGGAGAACACGGGCAGCAACCTCTTTGACCTCTGCTGCAGCAACATCTTCCTAGGAACAACGCAAAAGGCAAGGGAAGCAAGGGCAAAAATGAACTACTGGGATTTCATCAAGATCAAAAGCTTTTGCACAGCAAAGGAAACAGTTCACAAAATCAAAAGACAACTGACAGAATGGGAGAAGATATTTGCAAACGACATATCAGATAAAGGACTAGTGTCCAGAATCTATAAAGAACTTAGCAAACTCAACACCCAAAGAACAAATAATCCAATCAAGAAATGGGCAGAGGACATGAACAGACATTTCTGCAAAGAAGACATCCAGATGGCCAACAGACACATGAAAAAGTGCTCCATATCACTCGGCATCAGGGAAATACAAGTCAAAACCACAATGAGATATCACCTCACACCAGTCAGAATGGCTAAAATCAACAAGTCAGGAAATGACAGATGCTGGCGAGGATGCGGAGAAAGGGGAACCCTCCTACACTGTTGGTGGGAATGCAAACTGGTGCAGCCACTCTGGAAAACAGCATGGAGGTGCCTCAAAATTTTGAAAATACAACTGCCCTATGACCCAGCAATTGCACTATTGGGTATTTACCGTAAAGATACAAACGTAGTGATCCAAAGGGGCACGTGTACCCAAATGTTTCTAGCAGCAATGTCCACAATAGCCAAACTATGGAAAGAACCTAGATGTCCATCAACAGATGAATGGATCAAGAAGATGTGGTATACATACACAATGGAATACTATGCAGCCATCAAAAGAAATGAAATCTTGCCATTTGCGACAACATGGATGGAACTAGAGCATATCATGCTTAGCGAAATAAGTTAAGCAGAGAAAGACAACTATCATATGATCTCCCTGATATGAGGAATTGGTGATGCAACATGGGGGCTTAAGTGGGTAGGAGAAGAATCAATGAAACAAGATGGGATTGGGAGGGAGACAAACCATAAGTGACTCTTAATCTCACAAAACAAACTGAGGGTTGCTGGGGGGAGGAGGTTTGGGAGAACGGGGTGGGATTATGGACATTGGGGAGGGTATGTGCTTTGGTGAGTGCTGTGAAGTGTGTAAACCTGGTAATTCACAGACCTGTACCCCTGGGGATAAAAATATATTTTTTATAAAAAATAAAAAATTAAAAATAAATAAATAAATTAGATTCTCTCTGCCTCCTTTATTTATGGAATCAATGGGAAGAAATGACATTGCCATCACTAAATGTCTAGAAGGACCTTTGCTCAGGAAAATGATTTGGACTTGGCCTTCTGTGTGTTACAGATGTTTGAATACTGCTTCAAACGCTTTAGTCACTAGTAGAGAGCTCAGATTTTGTAGGTTTCCTGACGTAATCTTGGGAGTTGATATGTTTCTGGGAATTTATCCTTTTCTCTCAGGTCTTGGATTTGCTAGCATAATTGTGTAGACGGGTCTATTACGTTCTTTTCTTTCTTTTTTTTTTTTTTTTTCCTTTCTATGTGTTGTCATGTGGTTTCATTCTTTCAGCTACATGCTTGTCTTCTGGTTTTATCCAAGTAATGGCTCCTACAGGTTGTAAATGTTTCCAAAACTGACATGTGATTTCTCCTGATTTTTTCCTATTGGTTTGTTTGTATTTTTTTTTATTTCAATAATTCTATGTATTATTTCTTTTTTTTTTTTTCTGTTACGTTTGGATTCGGTTATTCTTCTTGTTGTTCCTTCTGGCATACAATTATGTTGATATTTTTCCGTGTTTTTAATTTTTGAAGACACACATTTAACCCTGGTTTGTTTCCCATAAAATGTTTTGGCATCATCCCATAAGTTTCTTGACTCTCCTTTGTTTATGGCACTTTCTGATTTTCCTTTGAATATTCTTTCTTTGATTCACTGCTAGTTCGCGAGTGTGTTGTGTTTTCCACCTATGAGTGTCTGGCTGTGTTTCTCTTTCGTAAGTGATTTCTATCCATTTCCATACCTTCATGGTCGTAAGTATACAAAATAGGATTTGATTTCTCTTCCATTAATTACGACTTGATTTGGACTCCAGCACACAATCTGTGATAAACAAAGTTAGGTCTGCTTAACTTCACTTATGGTCCTCAGAGACAAAATATTATGCTTGTATCTCCAAAGCTCAGGTGGTCTAGAGAGCAATGATGACGTCTGCTATTCCTATAACCTTTCCATCTGAATAATCTGTCCTGGGCTGAAATTGGATATTGTAGTTTCCAACAATATTGGATTGAGGTATCCATCTCCCTCCCTTTCTATTAATATGCTTCCAACATTTAGATACAGCCATGATAGTGGTGTAAATGTTGGCAGCTCTTCCAAGTTTCTGATGTTTTGATGCTCCATTAGACAAAACACCTTCCGGTAATCTTTTATCTCTCAAAGGCATAAAATCTCTCTGCCATAGGCACCATCACTTTGGCTCTCTCTCCTTGCAAATTGAATAACCTATGTCTTCCCAATTCCTTCACTTACAAGGTAAGTGTATCTTTATAGCTGACGGAAATCTCCTATGGGCAACAGAAGGTCACACTTGTTTAGTTTCTGTTGTTTTCTTTGGGAACATATTTGTATTTTTAAAAAATTTAATCCAGTCCAACAATCTGTTTGCAGTAATGGGAGAATTTATTCCTGAATACTTGAACGAATTATTAATAGATAAGAAATAAACTCTCTCATTTCAGTTGGTTTCTGACTTGGATACCCTGTGCAGAGCACACTGGGAACCCACAAGGGACATGTTTCCCAATGTCATTGGTTGTGATCAGCAGAGGGTCTGAATGACACTGGTTTTTGCCAACAAAATGTTTTAAGGCCTGGAGATTTCACATCACCAGGCTTCACAGGCATTGACCCAAGAGAACACTATGTTTCTCCTGCAGAGGACACCAACAAGCAACCAGTTGCAGACAGCTTGAAAACCATGATCAGACACAATATCAGGGGACACAGTGGGAAGATGGTGGGTTCTTGGAGTGCATCCATGATAGTCAGTATGCATGGAGATGACTCGATGAAGTCACAAGAAATTTTGGGCTCTCACACCAGCAGCATCAAGACCGAGCCTCTGGCCAAAGACAGGACGGTGAGGACATTAGATGCCTAACCTGCAAACACAAAATGCCACCGTGGGACATGGGAGGGACTGCCTTCCTCCGTCCAAGTTGCTTTGTCCCAGCAGAACAGTCTCTCCCATAGGGGACTAGAAGAAAGCCCTGCCCACATGCTCTCTCCTGACCACAGCATTCTGCAGGTCTTCATTCTGTTGAGGTGGTTGAACGTCTCCTTTCACAGACACACCAGATCCCACCAAGCTAAACCTCAGCATATTCAGCCCAGACCCCAAACACATCAAACGGCAGGCAAGGAGACCCCCTGCAGATGATGGGCCTCAAGGACAGGGGACAACCATAACACAACAGCAGTGGGTATGAATCACACACACACACACACACACACACACACACACACACACACACACCTGAGACTCCCTCAAGGGCCAGCACTAGGGCACTCCATGATCTTTTCTTCCTAAAGAAATTACACTCCATTCTTTTGATGGATGCATAATATTCCATTGTGTATATATATTACATCTTCTTTATCCATTCATCTGTTGATGGACATCTAGGTTTTTTCCAGAGTTTGGCTATTGTGGACATTGCTGCTATAAACATTTGGGTGCATGTGCCCCTTTGGATCACTACGTGACAGACCTGTACCCCTGGGGAAAAAAAAATATGTTTATAAAAAATAAAAAATTAAAAAAAAAAAGAAATTGCCCTCAGGCTAGAAAATAGAATGGGCTTTTCAAATACATAGAAGAATACCGAGACCTATATCCAATGCAATGATGGAAGAATCCATTGATGCCAAGGAAAAAGAACAAGAAATGATCATGGCCAGGCAAAAAGAGTTAAACCTATACATACAACATGCCCGATGGAGGATTGAAAGCAAAGGCCAGAATACTCCCTGTACATCAGAAAACACAGAAGATATCAGGGAGTCTCGAACTACAGAGATTAAATTAATAACAATAAAATAAAAGGAAATAAAGAGTTCCTGATGAAAAGATTGGTAGCTGACTGGATGTCAAGACCAGAAAACTGGCAGAAGCAGAGGATCCAATTAGTGACCTGGAAGAAAAAGACTAGCAAATAAGGAAACAAATCCAAAGAGAGAAGGAAGAATGACGGAACATGACAAGGAGCTTAGGGAAGTAATTGAATCCAATGAATGGAAAGAGGTGCTTGTTGTAGGAGAAATAGGAGTGAGAGACAAAGAGAGGGCTGAACATGTCTTTGAGAAATCGGAACTGAAAATGTCTCTTATCTGGAAGCAGAAACAGAGATCTAGATACAGAGGCACAGAGGACTCCCATCACCATCCACAGAAGTAGAGCACCACAAGACATAGTGATATTCCCCTTCCAAAAGCTAGCAATGGAGGAATTCTCTTTACCCCAATAAGTGTGAGAGAGTAGTTTGTCCATAGCCAAGTCTTTGAATTCAAGAGGACAAGCTAGACCAGATCTCGAAGCAGGTCGAATAGCTCAAGCCACACCAGCCCAAGCCAAAATCCGTATCCCCTGCATTTGTAAACAATGACAGAGCAGCGGTTCTTGTCTAGAACTAGGAGCTATTCAGAAGACAAAGATTGCTTCCCGGGGTGTGTCCATCAGTTCAGAGGCGTACTTTAGCACATCTCATGATACCATGGCCATAACATTGACTCTGGTCTCAGGTTCCCTGCTCAGGTGTAAGTCTGCTTATCCCTCTGTTGCTCCACCCCCTGATTGTGATCTCTCTGTCTCTCTGTAAAATACGTGCATGTGCATCGTTTGACAAAACAAACAAACAAACAAACAAACAAAAAATGAAACCAGTGTACAAGGATTGACTGGGGCTAGAGGATGTTGTATTTAATTTGGACCTAGGTCCCTATGGAAGGCAGCCAGGTGCAGAAAACCTCCCACCACCCTAAAATGCCACACTTTTCCTCTGAGCTCCCTTGTTCATTCTCCTGTTCTTTGTCTTCCTGGATCTCCTCACCAGCCTGTAGCATCTGCTGTCTGTCGTGCTGCTACGGCCTTTTGTTGACACATTGTTCATCCTCTCTTGGCTCCATCAGAACATGCCCATCTTCCGCATGAGGCACTGTTTGGTTTTTGCATGAAACCTTTTTGGGGATGGTCATGAGAGGGTTAAGGCAGGCTTGTGCTGCCACATCCCCATGCAGTTCTCCAGACGGTAGTTGCTCCACCCTGTAGGAGTGCTCAAGGTTCTTGGTCATTCGAATCCACTTCCATGCGTCCTGTTGGAGATACAAGTTGTCATTCTGAAACAGTCATGAAAGTCTTTTAGATGGCTTCACTTGGGCTATGGGTCTCTTCCAACATGCCCAATGCTTGCTCCTGTGGACTGCAAGTACATGAGTCCGTCTAGGACTTAAGGGTCTACGGTGTAGTGTCTGTCTTTGGTGCATAGTCAGCTTTGAAGTTGGGGAGGCCATTTTCACATGATTTCTGGAGACGCTAGAGGTACTCATGTCCACGTTGTTGAATATTCCATACATGTCTTTGGCATGGTTGCAGGTGTTCTCTTTGAGCTTCCCTTGGGTGGCCCTTTTTCTGGTCAGAAGCTCCCTGATTAGGTGGGAGGACCATACCCATTTGCATGTTGTGGATTTCATCCCCTGAGGCTTTGTTTGAGGCCCAATTGTTTCTTGGCCTCTTGTGGCTGAGATGGAATGGTGGAAGTTTGCCTCTCTCTGGAGTCCAGAGAGCTGTTGCTGACAGTCACGACCAAAGACTACAAATTCAGCCGTGGAGAAAGTGACACTGACTCGCTTTGCACACTGCCTTGGAGAGAGACCCAGGCAGCTCCAGCAGTTTGGGAGGTCTTGGGTTCCTCTTGGCCCACCCGTGACTACTCCAGCCAAGTGTAGTAATCAGGTGTGGGTAGATGAGGAGTGGTCGCTATGACCTCAAATATTTATGACATCACAGAAGATGACTTCACTGAAGCAGCGGTCCCTCTCTCATGACCTTTCAGTTCTGTGGGGGGAGGGAGGAAACCCCAGGAAGGACAGAAAGAGAGCCCTCTGAGCCTGATCAAGAACTCAGGTTGTCTTGTGTGTTAATTTCCCACTTCCCCTTTCTAGACAAAGAGAAAAGAAGAAGACATGTGGCATACCATCCTTTAGGCCAATACTTCCCCAGAGATGGCAAGGTGTTCCTATTTCCCTAAAATATCTAGAGATATCAAGAAAGAGTGAGGCCTCTTGGTTATCAAAAACTCTCTGTGGGTTTTGTCATTCTGTGGGCGAGAGAGTCTTTCTCAGCTTCTTTTCCTTATGGGTCAGTGATGACTAAGGGACAGAAATTCTCCTTCAAGGAAAAAGGTGAGGGTATGGATATCTTGTGCTGTTTGTTTCCTCATATCCCAGTGTTCTGAAACACGAGTCATAAAGGATTAGTTCTCTGTATACATGGTTTTCCCTTAAACACCTTTGCAAAGTCTTCAAGGAGGGTGACATTCTGCATCAGAGCTAACTCTAAAGGAAGAGGCCTGGACAGCACCCATTGTCATAATGTTAACTCGACGTGTAATGGTAATGGGTATAGACATGTTGACCAAGTCTTTTTAATCAGAGGAAACAATTGGCCTATACTGATGGCCTGCAATGTCCACTGGAGCAGAACTGTGGTTTGAGCTGCAATTGCGTTGTAAAGACTAGTTGATGTAGAAGATGCGGTCCATATTCACAACAGAGTATTCCTCAGCCAATAAGGAGGATTAACCCCTGATCCTTGCATTGAAATAAATGCCTCAGGACTGGGTGATGCTAAATGAAAAATGCAAGCAGACAAAAATACCATATGTCTTCCCTCATATGTGCCCCAGGAGGAATGCCCAAGGCCTTAGTAAAGAAAGGGAAAACTGAAGGGGAAGAAGTCAGAGAAGGAGACAAACAAGGAGTGACTAAGGGCTTTGAGAACCAAGCTGTGGGTTACAGAAAAGAGAGACATCAGGGAATTAGGGAACTGGCTAATGGGTGTTGTAGTGTTGGAGCATATATTAGGATGAGCACTATGCCGTGAATTCTCTCTCAAAAACAGATGATGAATGATAGCCTGGCATCCTCAACATAAAAATGAAAATTAAAAGAAATGTAATCTGTCCCTTTCAAAACCAGATGTAAGACACAGTGGGAAAACAAAACAATTATATTTTATTACATGAATTATGGAAATGGCATGGAATTTGTTTCCTAAAATGTCCTTATCCGAATTGGGTCTTTATCCTTGTAAATTAGAGTTTACCCGCCTCCTCCATTATGGAATCAATGAGAAGAAATGACATTGCATTCACTACATGTTTAGAAGTGTTGCTCAGAAAAATGCTTTGGACCTGGTTTTCTGTGTGTTGGCAGGTGTTTCATTATGGCTTCAATCGCTTTAGAGAGCTCAGATTTTGTAGGATTTTTTTTTTTTTTTACCTAATCTTGGGTGTTGATATTTGATATTTGTGTTGGAATTTATATTTTTTTCTCAGTTTTTTGATTTGCTGGCTTAATTGTGTAGACGGGACTTTTAAGTTATTATTATTATTTTCTTTTTTTTACTTTCTGTCAGTTGTCATGTGGTCTCATAGTTTCAGCTGTGTGCTTCTGTCCCTTTTTTATCCAGGTAATGGCTCCTCCAGTTTGTTAAGGTTTTCAAAACTGATGTGTGAGTTCTCCTGATTTTTCCTATTGGTTTGATGGTATATCTTTTTTTTTTTTCCAATGATCATATGTATTATTTCAGTTTTTCTGTTAATTTTGGAGTTTGGCTCTTCTTCTTCTTGTTTCTTACTGTGTGCAGTTAGGTTGCTTTTATTCGGTGTTTTTAATTATTGGAAATATACGCATTTAACCCTATATGGTTTCCCCATAACATGTTTTGGCATCATCCCATAATTGTCTCTACTTTCCTTTGTTGATGGTGCTTTCTGATTGTCCTTTTTTATTTTTTATCTTTGATTCATTGCTAGTTCGTGAGTGTATTGTGTTTTCCACCTATGAGTGTCTGGCTGTGTCTCCCATTCATAAGTGATTTCTTTCCATTTTTATACTTTTGTGGTCATAAGTATACAAGATAGGATTTCAATTCTCTTCCATTAATTATGGCTTGATTTAGACTCCAGCACATGATCTGTGATAGACAAAGTTATATCTGCCCTTGGGACGAACTTCTCTTATGTTCCTCAGAGAAATAATCTTATGCACGTATCCCCAAATCTCTGGTGGTCTAGAGAGCCAAGATTTCATTGGTTATTGCTTACCAACTTTCTGTCTCGATGATCTGTCCTGTGCTGAAAGTGGATATCGTAGTCCCCAACAATATTGGATTGAAGTTCCCATCTCCCTTCTTTTCTGTTATTTAGCTTCAAACATTTAGATACACCAATGTTGGTGGTGTACATGTTGGCAATTCTTCCCAGTTTCTGATGTTTGGATACTCCATCAAGACAAAGCAGCGTCCGATAGTCTTTTGTCTCTCAAAGACATAAAATCTGTCTATCTGCCATAGTCACCATCTCTTTGGCTCTCTTCTCCTTGCTAATTGCATAATCTATGTTTTCTCAATTCCTTTATTTCAAGGTATGTGTATCTTTAGAGTCGAAGGAAATCTCCCATGAGCAACAGAAGATTGAGTTTGTTTAGTTCTTGTTGTTTTCTTGTGGGCCATTTTTGCCTTTCTTTTTTTTTAATTTCATCCAGTCCAACAATCTTTATCCAGTGATGGGAAAATTTAGTCCTGAGTAATTTAAATAATTATTGCTAGGTAAGAAGTTAATTTTCTCATTTTGGTTGGTTTCTGACGTGGATTCTCTGTGTCTTTCCCCTGTATGGTATTTTCTTTGGGGTTTGCTTTTTTTTTTTTTTAAGATTTTATTAATTTATTTGACAGCAAGAGATCACAAGTAGGCAGAGAGAGAGAGGAAGAGAATCAGGTCCCCTGTTTAGCAGAGAGCCTGATGTGTGACTCTATCCCAGGACCTCGAGATCATGACCTGAGCTGAAGGCAGCTTAACCCACCGAGCCACCCAGGCACCCCAGGGGCTTGCTTCCTTTAGCGTAATTTCTGACTCCCTTCCCAACTTTTGTGTGTCTTATCTGTGTGTTTGTGTATATTTTCTGTGAGTGTTTCACAAAATACTTATAATTAAATTTTAAGAGATAGGAAGTCAGTCTTTTATGGATAGCAATTCAATTTGACATGCTTTAAAACTCACATTTTATCATTCAGCCATATTTCATAAAGAAAGTCACCTTTTGTCCTCTTTTATAAACACGAATTCTAACAAGCCTGCCTTCAACAAACACCAAATTTGGTGTGCCTGGTTAGAATTGTATTGCTTATATCTTTTTCCCTTGCTTTTTCCCATGTCTCTTGACTACCATGAGACAGTGAAATAGTATGTTATTTGTCTTTTTAAGACTGATAAATGTGACGTGGCCCAATGTTCTCCACAACACTGCCACATGAGGCAAGTGGAAATAATTCTTTTTTGCCTCTACAAGAATCTGTGGTGCCTTTGGAGGATAGTGAGATGGTAGTAGTGTATGGGAAATCCAGCCTTGTCTTCAGCTTTGAACACAACTGGAAGATTAAAATGTCAACTGCAACATGGCAGAAATTGACATGAAGTCTACAAAGTAAACTCCACAACGAAAGAGAAAAGAAGTTGCAGAGAGTATGGGAGCAGATTGGAGACATGGCTCAGGAGAGACATGGGTGGTTGGTGTGTCAGAGGGCAGTGATCCAATGCAAAAGACAAAGGCATAGGAGAGCGGAGCACACTGGGAAACCACAAGGAGCATGTTTCCAAATCCATTGGCTGTGACCAGCAGAGGATTTGAATGGCATGAGTTCTTGCCAACAAAGGGTACTGAAGCCTGGAGATTTCAGAACAGCAGGCTTGGCAGACATTGACTCGAGAGAACACTGTGTTTCTCCTGCAGAGGACACCAACAAGCAACCAGGTGCAGACAGCCTGGAAACCATGATCAGCACAATCCCAGGAGACACAATGAAAAGATGGTGTGTTCCGGCATTGGATCCATGAGAGGCACTGTTCGTGAAGATGACTTGATGGGGGCACAAGATATTTGGATCACTCGCTCCAGTATCATAGAGTTCAAAATACTATCCAAAGACAGGACAGTGGGGACATTAGCTGCCTCACATACAAAAACCATGTGCCAACCATGGAACACTTGGGAGATTGCCTTCCTCAGTTCAACTTGCTTAATCCCAGGAGAACAGACTCTCCCATAGAGGACTAGAAGAAACACCTGCTCACATGCTCTCTCCTGACCACAACATTCTCAGGCCTTCTTTCTGTTTATTTGGTAGAACATCTCCTTTCACAGGCAAACCAGAGAACACCAAGTTAAAGCTCACCATATTCAGCCCAGAAAAAAAACAAACCTTACTGCAAGCAAGGGGAGCCTCTGCCTATGACTGTCTTAAGGTTTTGGGACAGCCACAACACACCAGAATAGGGCTTGCATGCCACACACACCAGAGATTCCCTCAAGGGCCAGCCTTTGGGCACTCCATGATCTCTTCTTCCTAAAGACATTACACAGGGTAGACAACAGAATGGGCTTTGTGAATAGAGAGAATAATATAGAGACCTAGATCCAATGCAAACTTCGAAGAATCACCTGATGTCGAAGAAAAAGAATAAGAAATGATCAAAGCCAAGCAATTGAAGTGAAAACTCTAAATGTAACATGCCTGATGGAGGATTGAAAGCAGAAGCCAGGATACTCACTGTACATCAGAAAAACACAGAAGACATCAGGGAGTCTCAAACCATACAGTTAAAAGTGGTAAATAAAAGAAAATAAAATATAGGCTCCCTGATGAAAATATTGGTAGCAGACTTGATGCAATGTCAAGGAAGCTGGCAGAAGCAGACAATCAAATTAGTGACCTGGAAGACAAATACTGGAAAATAAGGAAGAAAAACCAAAGAGAGAAGGAAGAATGATGGAACATGACAATGAGCTTAGGGAAGTCATCGACTCCAAGGAATTGAAAGAGAAGCCTATTCAGGGGCACCTAGGAGCGAGAGTATGAAGAAGGCCAAACATTTCTTGGAGAAATCAGAGCTCAAAATGTACCTCATCGGGGAGCAGAAATAGAGATCCAGATTCAGAGGCACAGAGGACTCCCATCACCATCAACAGAAACAGAGCTCCACAAGACATAGTGTCATTCCCCCTGAAAAAGCTAGCAATGGTGGAATTCTCTTTACCCCAATATGCATGGGAGAGTAGTGTGTCCATAGCCAAGTCAATGTCTTAAGATGACAAGCTATACCAGCTCTTGAAGCAGGTCAGATAGAGCAACCAACACCAGCCCAAGCCAAAGTCCATATCCCCTGCATGTCTGAACAATGACAGAGAAGAGTTTTGGTCTAGAACTCTGAGATATTACGAGGACAGCGGTTTGGGCTTCAACTGTGTTCATCAGTTCAGAGGTGACTTCAGCTCAACTCATTATCCAAGAGCCATGGTGTCGACTTTGGTCTCAGGTTCCCTGCTCAGGGGCAAGTCTCTTTCCCATTCCCAGCTCCACCCCCTCAATGTGATCCTCGGTCTCTCTCTTAAGTACGTGAATGTGTATCATTTGACTAAAAAAACAAAACCAGTTTACAATGATTTACTGGGCCCAGAGGATGGTTTATTTAATTTGGACCTATATACGTATTGAATGCAACACAACCCACCCTGCTAATATGCCAGATTGTAGCTCTGAGCTCTATTGTTCTTTCACATGTTCTTTGTCTTCCTGTATTTCTCACCAACCTGTAGCATCCACTGTATGTCCCACTCTAATGTCACTTTGTTGTCGCATTGTTCATCCTCTGGCTCCATTAGAACATTCCCATCTTCCGCAAGAGGCACTGTTTGGTTATTGTGTGAAACCATGTGGAGAATGGTCATGAGGGGGTTAAGGCAGGCTTGTGCTGCCATATCTCCATTCAGTTCCCCAGAAGGTAGCTGAACCACCCTGTGGGAATGCTAACGATTCTTCGACATCAGAATCCTCTCAATGCTTCCTTTGGAGATACACATTTTCATCTAGAAACGGGCAAGAGTGTCTTTTTGATGGCTTCATTTGTGCTATAGTTCTGTTCCAGCATGCTCCACACTTGTTCCTGTGGATTCCAAATACATGAGTCGGTCTTGTGACTCAGGTTCTAGGGTGTAGAGTATTCCTTTGATACTTGTTCACTTTTGAAGATTGTGAGGTCTTTTTTTTTTTTTTCATTAATTCTGGGGACACTAGAAGTACTCGTGTCCTCACTGTTGAAGAATCCAGACATGTCTTTGACATGGTTGCAGGTGTTTCCTTTGAGCTTTCCTTGAGTGTCCTTTCCCTAGTCAGAAGCTCTCTGATTGTGTGGGAGGACCATACACATGTGATGAACATGGAGTTCCTCCTCTGAGTCATTCTTTGAGAACTGATTGTTTCGTGGCCTTTTGTGAGTAAGGTGGAATGGTGGATTCCTGCCGTTCTCTGGAGTCCAGATGGCTGGTGCTGACTGTCATGACAATAGACTATGAATTTGGCCATGGAGAAAGTAACACCAGTCACCTCACAGGTGGTCCAGCGGCTTGGGAGGGCTTGGGATCTTCTTGGCCCAACCATGACAATGAAGGCCAAGTGTAGATCAGGTGTGGTTTGGGAAGGAGTGGTTGGCAGGACTCAAAGCTTTGTGATATCACCAAAGCTGGTTTCACTAAAGCAGCAGTCCATCTCTCATGGCCTTTGAGTCCTATGGCTTTAGGTAGAAAGCACGGAAAAGAACAGAAATAGACCCCATGAGCCTGCTCAAGATTTCAGGTTGTCTTGTGTGCTAATGTCCCTCTTCCCCTTTCTAGACAAAGAGAAAAGATAATGACGTTTGGGATACCATCCTTTAGATGAATATTTTTCCAACGACTGCAAGTATTTCCTATTCCCACTGTAATTTCTAGGAATCTCAATAAACAGTGAGGCCTCTTGGGCATAATCAGATCTCTGTGAGGTTTGTCATGCTGTGGGTGAAAGAGTCATTTCTCGGCATCTTTTCCCTATGGGTTAGTGATGACTAAGGGACGGAAAGTCCCTTTTCAAAAAAAAAAAAAAAAAAAAAAAGGTTAGGGCATGAATGTATTGTGCTTCCTGTGATTTCATCTCCCACTGTTCTAAAACACAAGTCATAAGGGATTATAGCTCTGTCTTCCTGGTTTTCCCTTAAACACCTTGGCAAAGTCTTCAAGGAGCGTGACATTCTGAATGAGAGCTAACGTTGAAGGAAGAGCCCTGGACAGCACTCCTTGTCATCATTAGTCAATACTACATACTGTGGTAATCGGTACAGTCTTGTTAACTAATTCTCTTAAATCAGAGGGAAAAAATGCCCTATATTGATGACCTTCAATGCCCTCTCGAGCAGAACTGTGGATTGAGCTTCAGTGTCCTTGAAAAAAACTAGTGAATAAAGAAGGTGTGATTTGTATTGGCAACAGAGTATCCTTCAGCCTTCAGGGAGGATTAACCACTGGTACTTGCATTGATATGAATTTCAGAGGACTGGGCTTTGAGAAATGAAAAAAGGCAAGCAGAAAAAGGGGAATTTCTTATGACTTCCCTCCTATGTGCCTCAGGAGGAATATCATGGCCCTTAGTAGAAGAAAGGGGAAACTGAAAGGGGTAAAGAGAAGGAGACAAATCATGAGTGACTCAGGTATGAGACCCAAACTGATGGTTACAAAAATGAGAGACATGCAGGGAATGGGGGAGCTGGCTAATGGGTGTTGAGGAGTTGTGGCATATCATAGGATGAACACTAGATCCTATATGAAACTAAAGTTTCAGTGAATTCTTTGTCATAAACATGATGAAAGATAGGGTGGCATCCTCAACAGAACAAAAAAATAAATAAAAAGAAAAATAATCTGGCCCTTTCAAAAGCAGATGAAGATACAGAGAGAAAAAGAAAGAATTATATGTGTATTATATTTATTTATTAAAGAGGCATGTAATTTGTTCCCTATAATGCCCTTATCTGAATTGGGTCTTTATACTGGAAAAGTAGAGTCTACCCACCACCTCCACTTCTGGAATTGATGATAAGAAAATACATTGCCTTTATTAAATGTCTAGAAGTGTTGACCAGGAAAATGATTTGGATCTGGCCTTCTGTGTGTTGGAAGGTGTTAGATTACTGCTTTAAACTATTTAGTCACTAATAGAGAGCACAGATATTGTAGGGTTTCTGACCTAATCTTGGGAGTTGATATGTGTCTTGAATTTTTCCTTTTCTCTTGTTCTTAGATTTGCTGGTATAATTTTGTAGAGGGGTCTTTTTAGGTTTTTTTTTTTTCTCCCTTGCTATCATTTGTCATGTGTTCTCACACTTTCCACTGTATGCTTGTCTCCTGGTAATGGTTCCTCCAGTTTGTTAAAGTTCTTTTCTTCTCTTTTTAGTTCCTTATGCATCAAGTTAGGTTGTTTGTTGTTGTTGTTTGATTTTTTTGTTTGTTTGTTTGTTTGTTTGGCATTTGGTAGTTTTAATTTGGGGAAGTACACACATTTAACCCTATATTCTTTCCCCACAAGATGTTTTGACATCAGCCCATAAGTTTCTTGACTTTCCTTTGTTCAAGGCACTTTCTGAGTTTCTTTCTTTGATTTATTGCTAGTTCGGAAGTGTGTTGTGTTTTCCAACTATTATTGTCTGGCTGTGTTTCCCTTTCATAAATTATTTCTTTTCGTTTTCATACCTTCGTGTTCATAAGTATATAAGATAGGATTCGAATTCTCTTCCACTAATTATGAGTAATTTGGACTCCAGCACACGATCTATGATAGAGAAAATTTGGTCTGCCTTTGGGAAGAACTTTTCTAATGCCCCTCAGAGACACAATCTTATGCGTGTATCTTGAAAGCTCAGGTGGTCTAGATAGCCCATGATGACCTCTGTTATTTTTTATCACCAGTCCATCCAGATG